>NC_056745.1:1405885743-1405893243 GCF_019279795.1 Protopterus annectens
AACCCTGCTACAGTTTGCTGGTATTGCTATGAGTGCAGTACAGGATTAATTCTGCCTCAAAAATCTATAGCTTACTAGGCTACTTGAAAGTAGAACCGCATTTATTTTTCCTCCGTGTTAAGTTATTAATGCACCGTTAGAGTTTACTCCTGACAATAACATTTATAGGCTGAGTAATAATTAAATGGTATATCAGCAGTTGCTATTGACTTAAAAGTATTATACCTAAGGTATGGAGTAGGATTTTTATTGCATTAACGCATTTTATGCACTATATGCAAGCATTTGTTTGAAATGCTAACTTAAAGGTACTAAGCTGAAAGCAAAGGTGAAGACTGATGCATTCCAAAAAGACTAGCCCAAAGAAATATTTGCATAACAGCTACATTTGTTGTAACATATAAGTGCTTTAATCATTTTGCTGACATAGAGAATTGTATATGTAATATAAAAATCTGTATTCTAAGGATTTTTATTGCATGGTATCTACGATATGATGAATTCTAGATTCTGCATTTATGAATAAGAACTGTTATATTCATCTGATAAACCATATCCATTAGGTGATGACCTTCTCATGATGAAGTATACATATTAATGCTGGGCTGTTTATGTAATCTACTCTTTCTCTCCTGGTCCAGATTTAAATTATAACACCAAGCTAGCTTCCAGTCCTAGCTACCTTTCAACTCATCTTGAACTCCTTCCATGGGTATTCCATACGACTGCCAAAGGTATTCAGAGGAACAGTGGTGCCTATGGAAGTGATACATATCAGACTATTTCCCTTGAGTGTAAAATAATCCATCCATTATGTAACTTCTATTTCAGTATCTATATACTAAACTACTCCATCTTTTATATTCTAGCATTTACTCATTTCTAAAATACAAAGCACCACTGAAATACCAACTCAACCTGAAGTTAACTGAAAATAAAATATCATATGCAAAAAATGAATGACAGAAATCCAGGACCCCTGAAAGGACTGAATAAAAAAGTATGCTCAATATATTTATTTGATTGCAATAGCCTATAAGAGTGTTTCATTCTGAGCTTAACTTGCGTAGGGTTTGTAGTGTGCACAGTACTAGAGGACCCCAACTCCCAGCAAGAATACCTCCCATCATGCAAATTATTTTATTAAAAGCATCTCCAGTATCACAACTGTGCCTGTCTCATATACAGTCTGTGTGTCTCTAGCACAAGGATTAATATTACAGACTGAGCAAAGTCTGTCTCTATTTATTTTATCCCACATTTTCTTTGAAACAAATATTTTCATTCCACCGCATTTATTTTTCTCAAAAAATAAATACATAATATATATTATATAATGACCCCCCCCATTAATATTCCAAAATGTGCACGCTGATTGGTCAGCGTGCATGTTGTAAATCAGAGTTATAGTAATGGAAAAAGGTCCAGTCGCCCGGACTTTTTCGATTAGTATAACTCTTTTTTTTTTTTTTTTTTTTTTACAGCAACGGAGAACGCAAGATCTCCGTTGCTTGTTACAGCCTGTCTCGCTATGTTAAATGAGTTTAACATGGTGAGACAGCTTTTAAAAAAAGCAACGGAGCATCTCCGTTGCTTTTTTAAAGTTGTCTTGCTATGTTAAACCCATTAACAGAGACACTTTAAAAAGCAATGGAGATCTTGCTTTCTCTGTTGCTTTTTTCAAAACTGTCTCCATTGCTTTTCCCACAGGTCTGATGTACTGCATAAATATACGCATGTGCAGTACATCAGAACTGCCACAAAATACCCAGACAGCTGCAGAAGGGCAGCAAGGAGGCATTATGCAATGCCATTATTTAAGAAAAGTAATTATTTTTTTCTTTAATAATGTCATTGTATAATAGCAATAACCCACTTCTGGGTGTGGGTAATGCTGGATTTACCCACGGTTGGCTTTGTTTGGCCACTCGGGCTTCGCCCTCATGACCAAACCACACCAACCATGGGTAAATCCAGCATTACCCACACCCAGGCGTGGGTTATTGCTATAATATTACACATATATCCATATCAGTTTTAAGCTAAACATTTTTCATTGTAGACACAACTTCAAAGGCTGCACATTGTCTACTCCCTACCTGCATTAACCTGTAGATTACTGATAGTTTTTGGAGCTGAAATTTCTCTTAGTACAGATTTTCAGAACCACAACAACACATAGTTCATACTCAACACTGTCCCCACATCAACAATAAAATGATACTTACAAAAACTGAAAACTAACAGTGTAGCTGCCAACAGATTGTCATTCGAGTATCTAAAAATAGCAACAGAAGCCATGGAATTCCCCATCTCCATTCTAATCAATAGATTGATAAAAGAAAACTATGTCCCTAATATCTGGAAGATGTCATAGGTTAATAGGTTTATACTAGGCTATCTGCCCTAAGGCATTTATAAGCCTAGCCCAAAGTTATGTGGCTTACGCCACCTCTTATGTTAGAAATAATGTGCCCATTAGTTTGTTGTGCCTCTGTCCAGCAGTGACACAGAGATGATTCCCGGGGTAAACCTACGATCTCCCATCCACCGGTCAAGATTTCTCTTGAACAGAGCTAGCGAGGTGCTCTGCCTCACATGGACCGGGATTTTATTCCACTAGTATGAAATGGGCTAGGGATAAGCATATAGGCTGATGACTGTATTCATAGCTTAGTACTAGGCTAATTGCCCTTGTGAGCCATTTTAAGCCTAGTAGCCAATTACCCTATGTGAGACTCAAACTCCACACCTTGTGTCTGCAAGGTAAACACCTTAACCATTCTGCCATCCTCCCATACATCATACCTCTCCATAAAGGGGTCATCTGTACTGACCTAACTAACTACTGAACAGTTGTCATCTTCTCACCACTAATATCCTAAAAAAAAATGCATACGCTCCCACCCAACTGATTAAATAACTCACTGACTAGAAACTCCTGTCTCCCACATAATAAGGCTTCTGACCTTAATATAGTACCACAAAACTTCCATAGATTTGTTAATACTGTCAACGAACTCAGAAAAAGAAAACTAATCTCAACCATCATCCTTGACCTATCAAAGTCATTTGATTCATTTACACACCAAGAATGTCTTCATGAGTGTGCTTCTGTAGATGTTAATGTTCCAACTCTAACCTCATTTCACAGCTACCTGTCTAATAGGAAACAAGCTGTTAAATTGCACCAAGACTACTACAATTTCCTACCAGTCTCAGTCAGGGTCCACCAAGACTCAGTCCTAGGGCCCCTTCTCTGTAATATCTGAAAAATCCACATTCTTCCTCCAAACAAACAACCATAGAAAAATATGCAGGGGATGCTATATTCATCTGTTCTTCTCAGGCAAAATCCTACTTGCAAAAAAAAAACATGCTGACAGCCTTTTTTATCCACCAAATCGTGGCCAGATAATTCAGATCTACTCGTAAACCCCAAAACAATAAAGCTAATATTATTTACCCCTAAAATCTCCCTAGAAAAAAAAACATTCATTGCACATTCTATTACTGAATATTAACCAATACTCATGTAAAATATGATAATCATCTCCTCAAAGTTATCAAAAAAAAAATGAAAACTAGAGTCTGTCTATATGGTGGATGTTTTCTCAATGCCACACGGGTAAATCCTTAGCAATAGCATACATAGTTCCATCCTTATATAATATTTATCACCTATCTCTACTAATCTCAACTCCACCATAAAAAGAAAACTGGGAATAATCTCCAATTAAATTATCAATTTTACTGCAAATACCCCTCAAAAGACTTACACCACTGTGTATCCCTAAAAGATCTTAACTAGATTAACTTTCACACTAGCTGAACTACTCACAACTCACTATAGCCCACAAACTAATATGCTGTCCTGAAAAATGTCAGCCTCTACAAGGTTCAGTACAACTTTATAATACAATCAGACATGCAGATCCAGCAACTAAGCACTAGTCCCTGCCACAAAACCAAATAATTATGCAAGTGTGACTCACTTTACTCCTATCGTGTTTCAAACATGTAGAACTTCATTTCCTTAGAACTAAGTCAAATAAACACGCACACTAAATTTATGTAAAACATCACTAAAAAAACATTTACTAGACAACTGGCTGTGCTCCTACACTGCTCGGGGTAGTATATAAACACAACGCATAAACATTTACCCTCTCTTACGTAGCTAACCTCCTTCTTCCAGCTTATATATGTCCAACCTTTCCCTCCATCCTTATCTCAGCTAACATCTCTATCAATGTAACTTCTCTCTCATGTTCCACTGTTTACCATTTTTATTATTTGTTTATAAAACAAACATATTGGTATACAAAACTGCGATCACCTTTCCAAACTGACCTACTTGCAGTTAATGCTGTAAACCTCCTATTACAATCGACAGATCATCATAACAATTTGCAACGTATCATTAAACATATCCCTCTTTCTATGCATGCAATGCTTGACATTTCAACTGTAGATTCTAAACTGTGCATACAGTTTTAATGTTCATAAATATCTGATTCACAATATAAAATGCCACAATGGTTTAATTTAATTTTGAAAAATGAATGTTTTTTGTATTTTGTACATGTAGTCTCCGTTTTCCAAGGATTTTCTCTGGTGAAAATGGGATTAACGTCTGTCAGAAATTCCTGGTAAGCAAATATAAATAAATAACATAAGCAAATAAATAAGTGGTATGTTTGTATTACATGATAAATATTTTTAAGTTCAGACGAACTATGTAGTATAACCCAAAAACTTGTTATTTTTGTGAAATAAATAAGTCTTGGGCTCAGCAGTATGACATGTAGGTGTGTGCAATTTTAGGAAAGGGGACATTATAAAACTTATTGTAAGCTAAGTTGTAGGATATGTAGAAATCAGGAAGGTTTCTTGTTTAACTGCAAGTCTGAAGAAGAAGGAGAAAAGAAAGTGAAACAGAAGATGAAGAAGTATCTGAGACTGTGCCAGAAATAGTGTGACACAAAGGAATGCAGATATAACAATGTTGTTTATAAATAATTGGGAGAGCAAACAAGGTGAAAGATGTCAAAAGGGATTAATGTTATGTTAGCACCATTTCAATAAAAGTAAGAAATATTAGGTAATGTTGAGCGGGAGAAGGATGAGGGGGTGATAGCTAAAGAAGAACAAACAAATGTACATTTCAAAATTGTTAGCTTTGTAAAAGCAGAAAGAGGATTTTAGGAAATCATTCAGTATTGAAGGGAAAAAGGATGACTAGTGTGAAAATGTGCTGTATGGCTGTAAACATTATGAAGTCACAAGCGTGATATGTACTAGTATCAGAATGGATTGACAGAATTGGTTTTGACTCCTTTAGATTATTGCATTCTCCACTATATTTGGTAGAAGAGTTAAAAAAATGCTCCCTATTGAAATGTTGACACTTGTAATGCTGAGTGATGACAAGCTGAAAAAAATAAAAAAATGAAAATCCAGGAGAAGATTGAGTCTTGAAAATCACTCTTCTTCTTCAAAATTCTTTTTGCATGGGTCCCCTTGTACACCCTAATATGGGGAGCATGCCACCCACTCACCAAACTTTTATATACCACACCTCACAAAAAAGAGAATATTCCAGGGAATGGCCAACTAAAACTTAATATTTGTAAGTGCTTTTTTGACCATTCCTTGTTGGTGTTTTAGGAGTTACTCTAGCAAGTCCCATCATTTCAAGTGATTACCCAAAGAAAGGGAGACACTAACAAAGTAAAAAAGTAATATGGTTAATGAGGACGTGTGTTGATGGAATGGAATATAAATAAACTGGAAAAATGCCAAATTAATGGATACATTTATAGAAAGGCATGACTGGTATGTAATAAATGATATAGTGAGTAAAGAGCTGGTGTTACAGGTTCCATGTACATGCTCTAAGCAAGCCATCTAGTAGAAAAGATTTATTAAAAAGATTAAGTGGTTTACCTTCAAAATGCCGAAAGCACATAGTCGAATGTGCACATTGTCAAAACATTTCCGTGAAGACCATACTGCTGAAATTTCAGAAAGCTGTAAAAAGGAACGTCAACATTTCTGACCACTCCTCACTTAAAAACAAGTGCTAACATGGGTCAAAAAGGGGGGTGAGATTTTGTGGTTTAGAATATCGGTGTTTGAGGTTTTCAAAAGTCACAGTTCGGAGAGCGTGGAAGTGGTTTTGATGATATGACAGTCAACATTCTGAAGGTAAACTGATTAAACATGTATTCGTTGATGCACATGTCCATTATATGGATAAAGGATTTTAATGTGGATTTAAGAATTTGAAAGAAAAATGTTGTCCCAGTTCTGAAAGAATGGAATGATATTAATAAAACAGGAAATTTATGTTTGAGCAAATAAAGAATTTATAGTCAGAGACATGGAAGCAAACCAACATTATTTAAGATGTATGTCAGTGACCTGCGATAAAGTGATAGGAAAGCATAGATGTTTTATTTACTAATGAAGTGGCAATACACAGAAATTTGAGAAATTGTTTGCATTATAATTCAGAGTAAAAAGAGTGGTTGAAAGGAAAGACAGATAAATAGACTTATTTTAAATAGGAAACAAAGGAAATTTGGAAATAATGCTTACATTTTTATACAACGCTATAAATCTTGGAGTCAGTGGTGGAATGAATAGAAAAGAAAGTTTAGTAACTATATAGACAATGAAGAAATAAGTTATAGAAAAAAATATATGTGCACAATTTTTTTTATGTTGCATAGGATCAGAGAATCATAGGATGATAGGAAGTTACTAGGCTAATGGCCCTAGGGCCCCTACAAGCCTAGCCAAGTTCTACCCTTGTTTCCACAATCAGCACCTATTGTCCCTGTCCAAGAGAGACACAGGTGGAACCCCAGGGTGAATTTAAGGTTACCCATCCAATCATCCAGATTGCATCTGAAGAGGGTCAATGAGGTGCTCTGTTTGACATGAAGTGGGAATCTGTTCCAAAGGTGTGGTAACCTCTACGAGACAAATCTGTCCCTTCAGCAGGTTCTATTAATATCACATACTAGGTTAAGTTCTTTAGAATATGTAACCTGTGTGCTATTTGACGATATGCAGCATTTCCAGTAAAGCAGGGTCAGAGATTGCCTTATACACAAGGCAGAGATCAAATCTGACTAGTCTGTATGAAACATAATAAAGTGACAGTGATTTCAGCTGATCCACATAGGGTAGATTTTTTTTGGTCTCTCCAATTGCTGCAGGTGCTTGGAAAGGTACATACCTAAAGGGAAGTTGTACTCAGTTATTGGCCTGATGAGAGAAAAGTACAGGGAGGTTATAACTTTTTTTTCTAGAGGCAATGCCCATACATATAAGATGAGCGATACAGAATGCCATTCTTATCACTGTGGAAACATGGAGATCGAAGTTTCAGTTGCTGTCAACCTGTGTGCCCAGGTCTCTCACCACTGAGGGCATACATAGGGTGTTCCCTTTGATGTGGTAGCTGGCAGGAACATTGCTCTTACTGAA
>NC_056745.1:1405898243-1405995743 GCF_019279795.1 Protopterus annectens
TTGTAAATGTTTTATTTTTGTAAGCTATTCTGCACTCTGTATAATTCCTCCATAACATCCATCCAATAAAACCATTCAATTTTTTGTATAATTTTATAGGCACATAATAGAGATGTGGGTCTATATTAGATAGTCAAATTTCCATAACTCCGAACACTTAATGGTCGAATCGTTAAGTTCGAAAATGCAGAACTTCGACTATGCAAAAAAAAACAAAAATATGCAACATACAAAATAATAACTTGTAAGCAGGGGGCAAGCCCCTATGCACCCCCCATATGGGGGACTGCACCTTCCACATCCACTGCTACTTAAATATATCAACTACGAGATCAGACAACATTGAAGTGAATGGAAACCTCCGCTTATGGAGATTTCCATTCAAATGCTCAAACGTTTACAAATTAAAACATATGGTCTCGACCATATGTGGTTCGAACTTGTAAATGTTCAACTACTTGATTGGAACCCTAGAGATGTAAGGAAGCTACTTAATTATGGGATGTATCAAAACAGAAATGCCCATCTTCTAGAGCACAATATAAAATGTTTCTCTTGATTGGATTCAATCTTTTACCCTAAACAAACAGAAAAGAAAAAAAAAACAGGTGTAATACTGTTTTCCGTATTTCTTGGAAAAAGAAAATAATACCAAAGAAATTTAATTTACTCAACATCCTTGATTAAAAACACAGGCATTATTTTTAAATCATACTTTAAAAAGCTGGGTTTTTTTTGACATATGTCTTTGATGTCCCTCTATTATTGAATCCTATTGTTATTACACGGTGATTTCATTTCCAATTTTTTTTCCAATGTACTTATTTCTTGTTGTGTGAATGGCATACCTAAAAACTTGACAAAGAACCAAAATCTTTGCATTTATCTATAAAAAAACGTGCATAGACTGATACAAAATCTTTGTTAAGCCAAAATGTAGAAAAGACAAACCCACTGCCTGAGAAAAATCACAGGTGAAAACTGTCTAATCAATGAGAATCATTGCCATCACATATTTACTAGTTAGCTCTTCTAATACAGCTGACATAGTTTAAGCAACCAGCAATCTGCTTAAGGGGCATTCATTGCCATCACATATTTACCAGTTAGCTCTTCTAATACAGCTGACATAGTTTAAGCAACTAGCAATCTGCTTAAGGGGCATCCTTGCTAATCCCCTCCCATTTAATCATTTTGTCCTTCCTAAACCACTCATTTACTAATGGATGAATCCTTGAACTACTATTAATACTATAAAAGAAAAATTTAATAGTAGGTCAAATATTAAAGCTGTGTAATATATCCCATAATGCACTATGATTAAGAGTATCTTATGCCTTTTTGATATTACATGCCAATAATATATATGGAAATTCCTTGTTTTTCAAAAACTTCTGCATTTATTATGTGATTAAGTACTGTGCACAGTCTACACTGTAACACCTTACCAATAGATGTGTATATATATATATATATATATATATATATATATATATATATATATATATATATATATATATATATATACACATATGTATAGCTACATATATATATATATATATCTATATATATATATATATATATATATATTTATACACACACACACACATATATATATAGTCTGTGTTACTAGAGTAATTGGTCTCCATTTGCTTAAGATGTTTTTGTCTCCTTTTTTTATAAATAAATCTTGTAACTTGTTGACAAATAGTTTTAATTAAAGGTCCACTTATACTCTTTCATCCAATGTTTTCTGAACTATTTTAAATCAGGGAGTATCCATTACATTATAAAACTTATATTGAAGAACACTGGATCCTGGGGAATAATCACCAGATAAATGATGCAATAACATATGAAGCTCTTCTATCAATATTTGTTTACTCAAGACAGCATAATCCCCAGTAGAAACTGGTATAAGACCTCACGTTGTAGAATAAGACAAGGTTTATATATATCTTCCAAAAAATATTCATTTGTACCCTTAATGTCTTCCTGAGCTGATCTAATTTTTGTATGCTGTTGTAGTTCAAATCAAATAAAGAATTATCATAACATTTCCACATAAGCTGGTAATCATTTATCCTTTTTCCAGACATTAGTTTCTACCTCAAAAAAAAATGTTTCTTTACATAAACATATAATCCATCAAGAATTCGGTCATAAATTGAATCATCATACAATTTTGGTTATGAAATAACTTACTCTTCATACTGCCACTCAGCTGTATCAATTACCCATTCCATCAGCTTTTTTTATCCCTTTCCCTTTAGATATGCACTGATCCTTACAAGACATATGAAATAGCAAGGCCAAATTGTCTGCAAATGGGACATTTACCATTCTAATATAAGTAACCTGAAAGTTCAAAGAGTATGCAAAATAATGAATTTCAGTTTTAAAATTGCTGCCTACTTAAATATTAACGATACTTCAGTCTAATGTCATATCACCAGATATTTAACATCTATATCTTTCCTGGATTCGGATTTCTTAAATGACAATTGAAATCTCCCAACAGAACATGTCAAATCTATTCATTTATGAAAGCACTTTATGTGGACACTAGTTGTGGGTGCATATATACAAAACATTTCATGTAACACCTGAAGAAAGGTGGAAGTCAGATATTAACATTCTACCTGGCAAACCTATTCTTGCATGCAACAACTGAAACAAGAGTTATACAATAGAGTAATGGCACAATATACATCTGGGCCAAAAGACCAATTAATACTGTAGGTGTGAAGACATCTGTCACTGTTTCCATTGTCTTGCTTTTAGGCATATAACATCAGGTTTTATGCTTCTACAGAAATCTAAGGTTAAAATTCATTGCTCATCATTATTTAAACTATTAACATTTAATTAGCAACAGACAAGGTTATGCATTCCCTTTTTGGCAGTGGTTTTGTATGTTACTTATTTATTTATTTTTCCTAACTTTCTTTCCTAATCAATTTTGATTTAATACCCCTTCTTCCATAATATCAGCCTTAATTTTGTCAGTTTTAACAATACAACATTTAGTATCATCCTCAACCTCCAAATTTATATTATGTGTAGTCATATCCTATTCTATGAAACTATGCTGTCCCTGTAAAGGCACAATGCCATTAATATCCACTTGTTCTGAAACTGCAAGCTCAACTTGAGCTTGTACTCCCAGTTCCTGCTTTTCTAGTTACATAATTTGAGAGCAATGCACCCAAACATGTCATCTTGGTTGTTTATAATGTCTGCAAATAAATAAATAAATAAACATACACAATTTTAACAGTATGACATCTTTCTCTACACCAGGAACATTTTATTTTGTCAGAAAAACTCACCAAATGCATGTAAGTACAAAAAAAAAAAAAAAAAAAAAAAAAAAAACAGGACTCAGACCAACCTTTATAGATTTTAAAACCTATAGTTATTAATATATAGCAATTTAGTACCTTCCTGTTATCTGTTGCAAACTAGCATAAACTTCCCATCTACCATTCCGTAAGTGTCTAGCATCAAGCAATTTATAAACATTATGAACTTGTTTGCAATGGGTGGCCGTGGTGGTGCAGCGGTTAGCATTGCCACCTCACAGCAAGAAGTTATCTGGTTCGATTCTCGACTGGGGTGCCTTCTGTGCGGAGTCTGCATGTCCTCCCTGTGGTCGTGTGGGTTTCCTCCGGGTGCTTTGGTTTCATCCCAAAGACATGCAGTAGGTGGATTGGACACTCTAAATTGGCCCTAGGTGTGAGTGTGTGCATGTGTGTGCCTTCTGTGGAAGGTTGGGCATCGGGCTGGCAACTCGACACTGTAAAACTCCACTGCCAATCATGAGCAGACAGATGACCTGCTGTGGCGACCCCTGACTGGGAAAAGCCAAAAGAAGAAGAAGAATGAACTTGTTTGCAATGTAATGCAAATAATATTTTGACATCAGTATCAACATTAGCAGCTCTAAATTAACCATGAAACCGTTGTTTGACATCTAAATTCCTCCCCATAAAAGTTAAAGCATTCAATGTTGAACATAACATTTTTAATTCACATTTAGCAAGTATCAATTGTGCTAGTTTGCCCTCCTTTCAGGACCTGTACTATTTCAGAGTCATGAAAAGGGCAGGGAAAATCATCACCGACCCTTCACATCCAGGCCACCATCTTTCTGAACTATCATCAGCCAGGCTTTATAGAGAAATATGCACCAAAACAAGCAGATATAAGGAAAGTTTTTTTTCCACAGGCCATCAAGTTTATAAACAGTTAACTCATCTTATTAGGTTTTGGGTTCTTTTTCCCAAGCATCCAAGGATTCTGCAGGATTATTTACATATCATTAACACTTGTTTCTTTCAGAGTTTATTTCAGTATTTCTTGAACTGAGTTGCACTTTGCACCTTGCATGGATATGTATATTTACTTTTTTGTCTTGTTCTTAATAGTTGCATGTATGCGGTTTGTCTTATTCTTAATAGTTCTATGTCTGTCATTTATGTAATTCATACTTGGAGAGCCACTGGAACCAGAGTCATATTCCTTGTATGCATGCATACTTGGCTAATAAATGTGATTCTTGTTCTGATTTTGATTCTGATTCTGAAGAAAGGCTTCTGTAATGAACACTTTTTCAAAAGTCAGTTCACGATAATTGTCCTTTCCAAAAAGAATGAATGTGGATTAATATCCAAAGGTACAAATAATGTAACCCACAAATCACACCTGTTTATAACAAAGTCTAATCTTGATGTAATTCTAAAAATCAGCAGCTTGGATGCATCTTGTCAAGTAGAATTAATCTATCTATGCCCAAACTTTTATGATTGCAGTATAAGAAGTATGTGATTTCTGAAAAAACAGACTGCACACTGGCAGCATATGGAATTCCTGATTGTCAAACAGAAGAACTGGATTAACTCTGACCTTTATTGTCCTCTGACATCATTTTCTGCTGAAGACCAACTTATGAATGAATGTTTCCATTATTTTTATTCCATTTAATGGTATCTGAGTCCAAAGATCCATCTGCTGCAATCAACTCAGCAAGTTTCACTATTCACATTTGCAGAAAGTACTCTAACATTTTTACTTTCTCTTTTCCTTAACTTTCTAGAAATTATAATCTTATTTTATTTGTATCCATTTCCTTTATTTTTTATATTTATCCTTTTAAAATGTATTTTCCTATATTTTACCCTTTTACTAATAGAATTATTTTTTCACTTGCTTTACTTTTCAATTGATATCTTCCTGATCACTAATTTCGTAACCTTCCTCCATTAGTTTTCTTTCTCTCTCCATCTATGTTATCTAATTTATCTTTGATTTCCCCCACTTCTGATGTTTTTTATCTTTGTTCTCCATCTTCTCGCTTTCCTTCACTCTAATTGCTATTATTATTTTCAATCTTACAATCCATCCTCAAATGCCCAATTTTGTTTTAGCAAGTGTCTTTCTTTTCAATGGAAAAAAAAAAACATGTTTTCAGTCCCTTCCCCCAATTTTTTACCAGACCATTTCCCCTTAATTTATGATAATTGGAATTTGCATTTTATTGTTTTTTGTCTATTTTTAGCATGACATTACATTCCCATCCACCAGTCTATAATCCCCATATGTCATTAACCTTTGCAATGTCCAGTACTGCTTTATTTCTTTGCATAAACATTTCAAATTTCCTTTTAAAGTGCCTCTTTGTACTTCTTTTTGAAGTTGTGCATGAATCTTCATTTTTGCTTCCCTGTTAAATGCTTTTATTAAATATCAGCTATAAGGATTACTAAAACAGTCTCAAATATTTCATATTTATCTTACATTTTTTCACTTGTTAAGATTCTTGACCTTCTAAGACAATTGCAGTGCATCTTTGTGTTGATATTAATCACTACAATAATCAAAAATATGGTGAAATAAACTTTCTCTTTCTTTACATGTAAGATAAACATATAATACTATTCATTATATTTGTTCTTTCCACTTTAAATTCACAATGGTTAAGCTTCTCTTCTTACTAAAGTTATATCTAATATTTTACAAAGTATACATATCCCAGGACACCTGTCATTTCTCATTTCCAAATTGTTTTACCTCTTCATAATTTTTCTGTTTGTAATCTTTCTTCACTTGTTAAGATTCTTGACCTTCTAAGATAATTGCATCTACATGAAATTTATTAACACCATTCCAAAACTCCTGCCCTTCATACTAAATTGTTAATACTATTCACATTTGCAGAATGTGCTCTGACATTAACTCTATTAATATCATTAAAAATTATTGACATCCCTTCCCTTTTAAGCTGCATATACTGTCCTACATAACACTTTTCTTCTTTGTTTCAAATCTCTTCTGTATTATTTTTTTAAATCATATAATCATTATTGATCAATACTATCAGTCGCCAATTTTTCATTATATTTTTTTCTTCTTTCTTCCAAGTAAATGTATGTATTCCACTGCATAATTCATCATAAATGAAACCTTCATGTAACCTTTCATTCAAAATATTTAGGAAATATTATTTTTTCCATTACATTAAATGTGTGTTCATTCCATATCCTATTCTATGTGCTCCTGCAGCCTCTTCTATATTCACTTACCCTAGTCCTTTATCTAGCTCATGTAGAGAAATCTCTTTTTTCAAATTTTTAATTTCTTGTTCTGAAAATATTTTTACTTCCCATGTTGTCTTCAATTTCTTCCTTTTTAAACATGTTTTGTACATAATCTTCTATTATATTCATAATGTGTTCCTATGTTCTATTTTTGTTTTCTCATTTTTCATCTCTCATTGCAATATTATCTTATTTTACTATTCTATTTATATATGCTAATACTTCTCTTTTCCCATGTAAAAATATATTTGTTTAAATAATAACTGTTTATTTTTCTCTTGATTTTATATAATTATTTTTCTTTATAAAAATACTCATTTTTATTTACTTAGTACTGCAATGCGTCTTTATGTGCTCTCTTATATTTTTTGTCTGCTTTTCTGACATCATACTGCCATTATAAATTACATTTTTAAATTTACTGTTAAAAAGAAAATATCCTCATTCAGACCAATGTGCATCTAATGTTCTCATCATAATATGATCCCACCATAACTGCATTGTTAATATATTTTCTTCTTCATCCAGTGTTTTCTCATTTATTCTTTTCATTTCTTTCCAAGTTTTATATATTTCGTATTTTTCTTTATCTCTATCCATATTGCCAAATGGTCAATAAAGGTTGTTTCAATTGTTTCTCCTTCCTCTATATTTGCTCCTTCTGATATTATGAAAAAAAATCTATTTTGGTTCTGTAAATACCCCTTATGTAAGTCCATTAACTTTCATCCCAGAGTATTATTTTACTACCTCTCATAATGATAAAACATTTTTCTTACAGTGTTTCCTTTCTTTTTATATTGCATTCTTAACTCACATCTAAAATCTCCTGTCAATATCATATTCATATTAATCACTACAGTAATCTAAAATCTGGTGAAATAAACTTTCTCTTTCTTTACATGTAACATAAACATATAATGCTACATATCATTATATTTGTTCTTTCCACTTTAAATTCACAATGGTTAAGCTTCTCATTCTTACTAAAGTTATATCTAATATTTTACAAAGTATACCTATTTCAGGACACCTGTTATTTCTCATTTCCATTTTATTTTACCTCCTCATAATTTTTCTGTTTGTAATCTTTCTTCACTTGTTAAGATTCGCAACCTTCTTAGACAGTTGCAGCTACATCAAATTTATTACCACCATTGCAAATCTCTTATCCTTCATACTATATTGTTAATACTATTCACATTTGCAGAAAGTAGTCTAACATTTTTACTTTTTTTTTTTCTTAACTTTCTAGAAATTATAATCTTATTTTATTTTTATCCATTTCCTTTATTTTTTATATTTATCCTTTTAAAATGTATTTTCCTATGTTTTACCCTTCTACTATTAGAATTATTTTTTCACTTGTATTATTTCTCAATTAATATCTTCCTTAACACTTATTTCAGAACTTTCCTCCATTAGTTTTCTTTCTCTCTCCTTCTGTGTTATCTAATTTATCTTTGATTTCCCCCACTTCTGATGTTTCTTATCTTTGTTCTCCATCTTTTTGCTTTCCTTCACTCTGATTGCTATTATTATTTTCAATCTTACAATCCATCATCAAATACCCAATTTTGTTTTAGCAAGTGTCCTTCTTTTCAATGGAAAAAAAAAGATGTTTTGGATCCCCTCCCCCCAGTTGTTTACCACACCCTTTTCCCTTCATTTATGATAATTGGAATTTGTATTATATTGTTCTTTTCTATTTTTAGCAAGACATTGCATTCCCATCCACCAGTCTATAATCCCCATATGTCATAAACCTTTGCAATGTCCAGTGCTGCTTTACTTCTTTGCATAAACATTTCAAATTTCCTTTTTTAAAGTGTCTCTTTGTACTTCTTTTTGAAGTTGTGCATGGCTCTTCTTTTTTGTTTCCCTGTTAAATGCTTTTATTAAATATGAGCTATAAGGATTACTAAAACAGTCTTAAATATTTCATACTTATCCTAACTTTTTTCACTTGTTAAGATTCTTGACCTTCTAAAACAATTGCATCTATATCAAATGTATTAACACCATTTCAAAACTCCTATCCTTCATACTATATTTTTAATACTATTCACATTTGTAGAAAGTACTCTAACATTAATTCTATTAATATTATTAATACTTCTTGACATCCCTTCTCTTTTAAGCTGCATATATTGTCCTACATAACACTTTTCTTATTTGTTTCAAATATCTTTTGTATTATTTTTTTAAATCATATAATCATTATTGATCAATACTATCAGTCTCCAATTTTTCATTAGATGTTTTTCTTCTTTCTTCCAAGTAAATTTATGTATTCTACTACACAATTCTTCATAAATGAAACCTTCATGTAACCTTTCATTCAAAATATTTAAGAAATATTCTTTTTTCCATTACATTAAATGTTTGTACATTCCATATGCTATTCTATGTGCTCCTGCAGCCTATTCTATATTCAATTACCCCTGTACTTAATCTAGCTCATATAGCGAAATCTCTTTTTTCAAATGTTTAATTCCCATGTTGACTTCAATTTCTTCATTTTTTAAACATTTTGTACATAATCTACTACAATATTCATAATGTGTTCCTATGCTCTATTTTTCTTTTCTCATTTTTCATTTCTCTCATTGCAATATTATCTTCTTTTACTATTCTAATTTAATATGCAAATACTTCTTCTCTTTTCCCTTGTAATAATCTGTTTGTTTAAATAATAACTGTTTAATTTTCTCTTGATTTTATATCATTATTTTTCTTTATCAAAATACTCATTGTTATTTACTTAGTACTGCAATGCATCTTTGTGTTCATATTAATCACTATAATAATCAAAAATCTGGTTTAATAAACTTTCTCTTTCTTTACATGTAACATAAACATATAATGCTATTCATTATATTTATTCTTTCCACTTTAAATTCACAATGGTTAAGCTTTTATTCTTAATAAAGTTATATCTAATCTTTTACAAAGTATACCTATTCCAGGACACCTGTCATTTCTCATATCCAAATTATTTTACCTCCTCATAATTTTTCTGTTTGTAATCTTTCTTTACTTGTTAAGATTCTTGACCTTCTAAGACAATTGCATCTACATCAAATTTATTAATACCATTCCAAAACTTCTGTCCTTCTTACTATATTGTTAATACTATTCACATTTGCAGAAAGTGCTCTAACATTAATTATATTAATATCCTTAGTAATTCTTGACATCCCTCCCCTTTAAGCTGCATATGCTGTCCTACATAACACGTTTCATCTTTGTTTCAAATCCCTTCTGTATTATTTTAAATCATATAATCATTATTGATCAATACTATCAGTCTGCAATTTTTCATTATATTTTTTCTTCTTTCTTCCAAGTAAATGTATGTATTCCACTACATAATTATTCATAAATGAAACCTTCATGTAACCTTTCATTCAAAATATTTAAGACATATTCTTTTTTCCATTACATTAAATGTTTGCTCATTTCATATCCTATTATATGTGCTCCTGCAGTCTATTCTATATTAAATTACCCTAGTACTTTATCTAGCTCATATAGAGAAATCCCTTTTTTCAAATTTTTAATTCCCATGTCATCTTCAATTTCTTCTTTTTTTAAACATGTTTTGTACATAATCTACTACAATATTCATAATTTGTTCCTATGCTCTATTTTTCTTTTCTCATTTTTCATTTCTCTCATTGCAATATTATCTTTTTTTACTATTCTAATTTAATATGCAAATACTTCTTCTCTTTTCCCTTGTAAAAATATATTTGTTTAAATAATAACTGTTTAATTTTCTCTTGATTTTATATAATTATTTTTCTGTATCAAAATACTCATTGTTATTTATTTAGTACTGCAATGCATCTTTGTGTTTATATTAATCATTGCAATAATCTAAAATCTGGTGAAATAAACTTTCTCTTTCTTTACATGTAACATAAACATACAGTGTTATAATTAATTATATTTGTTCTTTCCACTTGAAATTCACAATGGTTAAGCTTCTCGTTCTTACTAACATTATATCTAATATTTTACAAAGTATACCTATTCTAGGACACCTGTCATTTCTCATTTCCAAATTATTTTACCTCCTCATAATTGTTCTGTTTGCAGTCTTTCTTCACTTGTTAAGATTCTTGACCTTCTAAGACAATTGCATCTACATGAAATTTATTAACACCATTCCAAAACTCCTATCCTTCATACTATATTGTTTATACTATTCACATTTGCAGAATGTGCTCTAACATTAACTCTATTAATATCATTAATAATTATTGACATGACTTCCCTTTTAAGCTGCATATACTGTCCTACATAACACTTTTCTTCTTTGTTTCAAATCTCTTCTGCATTATTTTTAAATCATATAATCATTATTGATCAATGCTATCAGTCTCCAATTTTTCATTTTTTTCCCTTTCTTCCAAGTAAATTTATGTATTCCACTAGATAATTCTTCATAAATGAAACCTTCATGTAACCTTTCATTCAAAATATTTAGGAAATATTATTTTTTCCATTACATTAAATGTTTGTTCATTCCATATCCTATTCTATGTGCTTCTGCAACCTCTTCTATAGTCACTTACCCTTGTACTTCATCTAGATCATGTAGAGAAATCTCTTTTTTCAAATATTTAATTCCCATGTTGTCTTCAATTTCATCTTTTTTAAACATGGTTTGTATATAATCTGCTACTATACTCATAATTTGTTCCTATGTTCTATTTTTCTTTTCTCATTTTTCATTTCTCTCATTGCAATATTATCTTCTTGTACTATTCTAATTAAATATGCTAATACTTCTCTTTCTCCTTGTAAAAATATATTTGTTTAAATAATAACTGTTTAATTTTCTCTTGATTTTATATAATTATTTTTCTTTATCAAAATACTCATTATTATTTACTTAGTACTGCAATGCATCTTTGTGTTAATATTAAACACTGCAATAATCTAAAATCTGGTGAAATGAACTTTCTCTTTCTTTGCATGTAACATAAACCTATAATGTTATAATTCATTATATTTGTTCTTTCCACTTTAAATTCACAATGATTAAGCTTCTCATTCTTAGGTTCATAGCTCATAGCTTAGTACTAGGCTAACTGCCCTTGTGAGCCATTTTAAGCCTAGCCAATTATCCCTTGTGAGACTCAAACCCTGCACTGTGTGTTTGTAAGGCAAACACCTTAACCATTAAACCAGCCTCCCAACCCCCCCTTACTAAAGTTATATCTAATATTTTACAAAGTATACCTATTCCATATTGTACATTTCATATCCTATTCTATGCGCTCCTGCAGCCTATTCTATATTCACTTACCCTAGTACTTTATCTTTGATTTCCCCCACTTCTGATGTTTATTATCTTTGTTCTCCATCTTCTCGCTTTCCTTCACTCTAATTGATATTATTATTTTCAATCTTACAATCCATCCTCAAATGCCCAATTTTGTTTTAGCAAGTGTCCTTCTTTTCAATGGAAAAAAAAACATGTTTTGGGTCCTCTCTCCCAGTTTTTTACCACAATTGTAATTGTTATTATATTGTTCTTTTCTATTTTTAGCATGACATTACATTCCCATCCACCAGTCTATAATCCCCATATGTCATAAACCTTTGCAATGTCCAGTACTGCTTTACTTCTTTGCATAAACATTTCAAATTTCCTTTTAAAGTGCCTCTTTGTACTTCTTTTTGAAGTTGTGCATGAATCTTTTTTTTTTTGTTTCCCTGTTAAATGATTTTATTACATATGAGCTATAAGGATTACTACAACATTCTCAAATATTTCATACTTATCATATTTTTCTTCTTAATTTTGAATTCTCAAGATATACGTCTATGCGTTCTTCTATTTTTTTTTTACTCTCCTGGCACTTCACTTTTTCTGCAAAGGATATACTTTCCCTTTTACCACCATTTTTCTGGATCGACTTTGCTTCAATTCTTTGTATTTTATCCATAATGTCACCCCAGGAAAAATCTCCTTTATTTTCTTGCTCACTCACCAACAGTATTTCTTTCAGTATATCATCCCGCAACCCTTTCAACTGGAGGCTTGTAATAACACAGGACTGTCTTGTTGATTCATATGTTTCAGTTTAAGCAATCAAGCTTTGCTGAAAAACAAATTTTGTAATCCTTCACAATCTTACTGGTTTTCACTACAGCACAGATGTTCACCTCTGTGCCTTCTGCCATCTTCTCCACATCATGCACCATCCTCCCAGCTGCCACTATGCTAGGAATGGGATATGCATGTTCTCTTTTCAGGTCCAGAACTACGAGTAGTGGAAGTTCCAGAGTGACATCTTGTTGTTCCCTTGAAAAGAAAATACTGTGGGTCTAAACTAGTCAACAAAAAATAAATAAAAAAATATTTGACTTGGTAAATAATTAATTGGATTCAGAAAGGGACACTGGCAGTGGCAAGGCCTACCACTGGCTGCTACCTCTAGCAGTGACCCTTTCTTATTACGAGGCATGCTGACTGTGGTGGTCCTGCATGGTCTGTTATTTACATTTCAAAGAGGCATTCTGTAGGTGTAGCCTGTGCTTTTTATCCATGTCACATAACCCTATTTCCGCATCTTTTTTCCCTCCTAATTAAATAACCCCCCATGCTATAGTTTTCTTTACAGGTTTCAAACCTGCCCCATATCCATAGTACCTTCTCACTTCTGAGCGTACTCCCTGTTCCATTGATAGTTTTTTTCACTGGCTTCTGCTCTGTTGCTTTTTCCTTTGGCTCTTCCCTGCTGCGTTCGCCCTGCGGGCTCACTCCACTCCCCAACCCTATCCTACCCCCAATTCCCACACACCCCCAGTGTTCCTACAGTTATTCTTGCCTTACTCCACCCACCCAACTTAATTACCCAATAGGAACTCTTCCCTCATCACCACACCTACATACAATCATCCCACTTAAACACATCATTCTCTCTACCTCACTAGCAACCAAAGCTCACCTAACCTTTTCTTATCTTTCCCTAAACCCTATTCCTCCTTATAGCTATCATTCTCTCCTCCTAATTTATACCTAGCATTCTCCCTTTGCATAGTCATGCTCTCCTTACTTATCCACACCCTCCAGGCCCCTTGTTTCCTCCTTCTGTTTCTAATTCCACTATGCGATGTCAGCTTATACTCTTCCTATATTTGCTCCAACAATAACTAGCACACTTACCCAACCTCACCCACAACCTTACTCACAATTCCACTCTATCTCCTCCTCTCTCATTCAGCCTAACCCACTGCTCCTTTTCCACCCCGAAATCTTATCCTCCTCAGCTTATACTATAGTGCCTTTTTTAGGCAAGGTTCAAAGGATAAAACCACCACCGTAACAGATACAAGCATGCAAAATCTAAAGGTAATGCTACTCAATGCTAGAAGTCTAAACCTCAAAATGCACTCTCTCGAGGCACTCCTTAAAATGGAGAACATCGATATCTGTGCAGTAACTGAGACCTGGTTCAAGGCTTCAGAGAGCACCCCTGCAATACCAGGCTACAATTCTTACCACACTTTTCGGCCACAAAACCAAGACCGAAATGTTAAAGGTGGAGGAGTGTCCATATTCACCAAGGATATTCACACCTCCAGGCTAGTTGCCCAACACAATGCATCTGAAATTCTCCAGGTGCAACTAACGCTAGGTAAGACTGCAATCCAAATTGTAACTAGCTACAGATCCCCCACCATGCCCCAAGATTCTCACTACACCTTTCTAAACATACTGGAAAATATTAAGATACAACCAAACACCCTAATACTGGGTGATTTCAACTACCCTGCCATTAATTGGGAAAACTACTCGGGTACCAACTCCTTTTCCCAACGATTCATGGAATTCATAAATTCCAATGCCCTGGATCAACTAATCCATTGTCCCACCAGGGGAGCCAATATCCTAGACCTGGTCATTACCAACATGGGAGATAGATGCTCCACACCAGTGGTCACCCCCTCATTGGTCAGGTCTGACCATAAGCAAATCACCTTTGACATCCACAATGCACCCCCACCCCCCAGTAAGGAAACCTCCTTAAAAAACTTCTCCAAAGCCAACTTCATGCTACCGAAGTCAAAAGTGACAAACTTCATAACACCCACGCAGACGGGATCTGGAAGTTCGACTGCAGAATCCTACACTAAGGCACTGCACGAGCACATCCACTCGTGCATGAATCGTGCCATCCCAAATAGAACCAAGATGCTCTTCTCCAAAAAAAGGAAGCCAATCTGGTGGTCCCCTGCTATAAACAAACTATACAACAGAAGGAAGAAACTGTTGCAGAAAAGAGGAAAATCCCAGGATGCAAAAAACTCCCTCACCAGCCTCAGTAAGAAGCTGAGATCCCTCATAAAATCCTCAAAAGCTAGTTATGAAAATAAAATTGCCAAAGATTCCAAAGACAACCACAAGGCATTCTATAGTTATGTCAAGAATCTAAATGGCAATGCTGAGATCTGCTCTGAGCTACAACAGAATGGCATTAAATATACTGATCCCTAGAATGTTGCCAGTGTCCTGGCAGATTGATTTAGTGCCAACTTCACCCCCCACCCCCTAAAGGGCCCATCTCAATACCAAAAGATTTCCAAATTCCGATAATCACACCACATAGGTAGAAACCACCCTCTCCAAAGCTAAGAATGCAGCATCCATGGGACCAAATGACATCCCAGGCTGTGTACTACATGAACTACAAAATGAACTAGCACCTCACCTAAGTGTCATGTTTAATCATAGCCTCACCTCAGGCTTCATGCCCACTGAGTGGCGCACAGCTACAGTTATCCCGCTCCACAAGGGAGGATCCGCCTTGGTTCCTGGGAACTACCATCCCATCAGTCTGACAAGCCTAATCTGCAAGGGCATGGAACGCATTATCATGGAACTTATAAACAAAGACATTGGCAACTTTCAAACACTGGACCCCACCCAGTTTGGGTTTGTGAAGGGCCGATCTTGTCTCCTAAATCTCATTGACTTCTTCGAATCAGTCTCCAGAGCTGTGGATGAAGGTAAGGTGGTCCACACAGCCTATCTGGACCTCGCCAAGGCCTTTTGACACCATCCCCCACTCTGGAATCATAGATAAACTTACTAAGCTGGGCATAAATCCCTACGTCACTTGATGGGTTGCCAACTGGCTGACAGAACCCAGACTGTAAAAGTAGCTGATTCCAAATCCAGCTCCAGACAAGTGACAAGTGGAGTACCTCAGGGTTCAGCCCTGGGATCACTCTTGTTTGGCATCTACTACAGGCCAACAGTAAGGGACTCTGGCTAACAAAGTTGGAAGATAACTGCAAACTGGGAGCCATTATTGAATCCCCAAATTATGTGGATATTCTACAAAAAGGCCTTACAGAAACAGATGCCTGGTGCCAGAGCCATGGGCTCAAGCTTAATGCCAAGAAACGTATAGTTATCCCCTTTGGAAAAAAACATGTACCCATGAATTACCACATAGGTGGCAGGACGTAAACATCGAAAGTGTGATGAGAGACTTAGGGACACAGGTGGACAGTGGTCTCACTTTCGATAACCACATCGCCACAACAGTCAGGAAATCCTTCTATGTGGCACACCTCATCACTAAGGGCTTTTCATTCAGAAAAAAGGAGGTCATTATCCCACTGTACTCATCCCTCATTAGACCCATTACAGAGTATAATTCCCCATTTGGTGTGTACCTCACAAAATAGCAATAGCTGGAAAGGCCACAGAAATACCTCACTAAAAAAATCACAGGCCTAAAGCAGATGCCATATGCTGACCGTCTAAAAAAACTCCAGCTATACTCTGTGGCATACCGTCTACTCAGAGGCAATCTCTGCTTAACATACAAGGCCATGTCAAACCCTGAGCTGTTGGACATGCTCCACTTAAAGAAATCCCAATCCCCCAGAGCCACATGCTCCAGGGATCTAAACCTTGTCATCACAATGAACAAAACATGCTGGAGGGATAGGTTCCTAACCCAGAGACTCCCCATACTCTGGAATAGACTGCCCATCAATGTCAAGCAGAGCGCCTCATTGGCCCTCTTCAAAAGGAACCTTGATGATTGGATGGGAGATAGGAAATTCACCCCAGGGATCATGTCAGTCACCCTGCTAGATAGGGGCCCAGAGAAGTAAATATTGTGGGAAGAAATATCCAGGGAATTGGGAATTGTTATGTCTAGGCTTGCATAGGCCCTAGGGCCGATAGCCTAGCACCAACCTATGAACCTATGAACCTAAGTTACTGACACCAAAACTAAGCCTAGATCTACCTTACCTCTTACTCCACAAACCGAAGTGGCCAAATGTTACTACCTGCAATAACCTAATCTTAGCTGGAGATATCCACACTAACCTGGGTCCTAGTCCCCTAGTTAAGAATTCCTTCCCCTTATCTCCCTCCTCCCCTCACAATACTCTTAAAATGTTTACTATCAATGCCCAGAGCCTTAACAATAAACTACACCAATTTCACACTTGGCTGAACCAACCTGACATCTTAGCCATCTCCAAAACATGGCTCAAACCCTATATCCCTGACTCTGAAATTCTACCCCCAGGATTTCACACCCTTAGAAATGACCAACTAACCAGAAATGGTGGTGGCACTGCCTTAATTTAATCCAACCTTCTAACCATAATCCACCTTCAAATTCCAATTCCACAATTCAAAAACACTGAATTTACAGTTGGGCTTCTAAAACTAAATAAACACAAGAATACCTGCATCACTGACCTATATATTTCCCCTGGTAAAAATATTCCTGTCCTTGAGGATATTCTCCTATGGGCTTCTTCTAAAATTAACTACGAAACATATATTCTTGGGGATGTTAATATAGACTGGAACAAATGCAATACTCCCTCTCCCTCTCTTTCCATAAACCTCTATAACTCTACTCAGACTATCCTATCCATCACCAGACCCAACAAAACAAATCCCCCTGGATCCACTATTGATTGGATCCTAGTCTCCCACCCAAACAAAATAACCAACTCTGGCACTATTCCTGACACCATTAGTGACCACCTCTCAGCTTTCATCCATCGTTCCACCAGCTCCACACTGCACCAACACCAATACATCCTTACTGGCAATCTTAGTCACTTCAACCCCACAGTCTTCTCAAACATTGTCAAACAAATAAACTGGCAAAAACTATACACCCTTCCTCTTGACAATGCTATAGCCTACTTCAACTCGATTTTCTTAGACACTCTAAACTCCCTAGCCCCTCTAAGAAACAAAAGGATAAGAACTAACACAGCTCCATGGCTATCCAAAGATACAAAACAAATCACGCTCCAAAGAGACAAATTATGGAAGCTGTAAAAGAACAATAAATTGCCCAAAACCTACCTCCAATGCAAACAGCTCTGCAACCTTGTTAAACAGCTAATCACTAAGGACAAAAAATCCTATTATATTAGCCTACAATCAAACAACAACAAAAACCCAAAACAGTTTTGGAAATCTATAAACACTCTTCTCAATCCAGGCTCCAGAATTAACCCTTGTCCAGATCCAAACAAATCCACCCTTGAACTAGCATCAAAATTCAACACATTCTTCACAGAAACTATTTCTGACTTGACCAAAGCTTTCCCCAACAATAACCCCCAATATCTCATTTCTCTCCATCTAACTCCCCCAACAGCCCTCCCCTTATGTTCGAGCTCAAACCTGTCTCCACAAACTTTATAAAAAGACTTCTGTCAAAACTCAAACCCTGCACCAATGCTCCAGACAATATTCCCTCTTCCTTCCTAAAATGTGCAGCTGATGGCATTGCTCTCCCAATCAGCATCCTAATTAACAGATCCATAAAGGAATCTTATGTCCCTAAACTCTGGCGCTCAGAATACATTCTTCCTCTTCACAAAGGAGGCAAAAACACCAGCATCTCTAACATCCGCCCTATTGCTCTCCTCTCACCAATTTCCAAAATCCTAGAAAAATGCATCCACTCCCAACTGATGCCCTTCTTGACCCACAACCATCTCCTGACACCTACCCAGCATGACTTCCACCCAGGACATAGTAGTATAACCGCTCTACTCTATTTCCTTGATACTGTTAACCAAGCCCTATTTTTCTGGACAGCTAGTTTCTACTGTTTTACTTGATCTTTCTAAAGCCTTCGTTACTGTTTCCCATAATCACCTTCTCCATCATCTTTCAAACCTTCATCTCTCTCCAAATACTATATCTTGGTTCTCTAGCTATCTGTCAGAAAGATCACAGACAGTTAAATGAAAGAACTCCACCTCTACCTTCCTGCCTACCCCTACTGGCATACCACAGGGATCTATACTTCGACCTATACTATTTAATATTTTCATCAATAACTTTCACACTGCCTTTCTTGATTCTAAAATCATTCAATACGCAGATGATTCAACTATAGTCTGCTCTGCTTTAAACCCCTCTGAACTGCTGACCAAAACCCAAACTGCTTTTACAACCACTGAAAATTGGATGCAACAAAACCACCTTTCCCTCAATGCAATTAAATAAAAAATCCTACTATTCCCTCCTTCAATGATGTTGTCCTATGACAAAAATGCTTTTAAAGTCCTTACTCAATCCAACTCACCCATAGAAGTAGTCCCTTCTGCTAAACTCCTCGGTATCACTATTGACGAACACCTTAAGTTCGATTTCCACATTCAGCAAAATATTAAGAAAACACACCAAAGGCTAGGTATGCTGTACAGAAACAATCTCTTTCTATCCAACTCCACTAGGCATACTCTGGCCACCACTTATCTTCGTCCATCCTTATTACATGGTGCCCCTCTCCTAACTAAACTATCCTCCTCTCTCACTTCCAAACTAGAAAACTGCTACAATAAAATCTCCAAATTTGCTACCAAATCTAAAAATTCCACCCATCACTGCCTTACCCTACAATCATTGAACTGGCTAGAACTCACAAACTACCTGGATTACCTCCAACTCACCACTGCTCACAGTCTTATATTTCACCCAACTAAATGTCCTGCTCTAACCAATATCCTCCCCTCTTACATCCCCAACAGAACACTCAGATCTGAACATCAAAACTTAATCTCTATCCACAAACATAAACGTCCTGCCGGCCAGCTTCTCCTATCTTTCTCACTAGGCAAGAAATGGAATTCTCTCTCTGCCATGCTACGAACTACAACTAATTCAGAAAACTTCAAATCTCTACTCTTCAAACACCTGTCCACCAAATGGAAATGCACCTGCTGTCACCCAACCTAATTCTTAGAACATGCCCCCAAGAGGTTTTTCCTCCCAGACTCCTTAGCTCTCTGTTACCCATAGCTACTTCATCCATGAGTCAATCTAAGCTCTGATCTCTTAGAGCTAAACAGCACACTATTTCCACTTTGTAAATATTGTAAATAGCTTCTTATTTTACATGAGCACAAGTAAAGTGTTATCACTATTACTAATATGCATGTATGTTAAGGTGTTTCCCCAACCGCAACACAAGTAGTGTTATCACTATTACTAATATGCATGTTATGTTAAGGTGTTTCCCCAACCACAACACAAGTAAAGTGTTATCACTATTACTAATATGCATGCATGTTAAGGTGTTTCCCCAACCACAACACAAGTAAAGTGTTATCACTATTACTAATATGCATGTTATGTTAAGGTGTTTCCCCAACCACAACACAAGTAAAGTGTTATCACTATTACTAATATGCATGTTATGTTAAGGTGTTTCCCCAACCACAACACAAGTAAAGTGTTATCACTATTACTAATATGCATGTTATGTTAAGGTGTTTCCCCAATCACAACACAAGTAAAGTGTTATCACTATTACTAATATGCATGTTATGTTAAGGTGTTTCCCCAACCACAACACAAGTAAATTGTTATCACTATTACTAATATGCATGTATGTTAAGGTGTTTCCCCAACCACAAGTAAAATGTTATCACTGTTACAGATAAGCATGTATGTTAAGGTGTTTCCCCAACCACAACACAAGTAAAGTGTTATCACTATTACTAATATGCATGTATGTTAAGGTGTTTCCCCAACCACAAGTGGCTTGCTCAAATGAAAACTTTTTGTAAAATTCATTAATAATTCACATTGGTTACTGCTGAATATGCCTAACACTGAATGTAAATAAATTGTAACCTATACAATTGATTTCCTGCTGAATATGCATGACACTGAATGTACATAATTGTAACCTATTACTATACAATGTTTCTTGTATATTTCTACTTCATTTGTATTTGCTTGTTTTTTGTATATTCTTTCTTTTTTTGCCTGGAGCTTTTTTCCCCGGGCCTCCACTGAAAACGGGTCTGCTGGACCCAATGGACTTCCCCGGTAATCAAACTGGAAATAAATAATACATAAATGTGCACTCCCCAGAAATTTCTGTATTAAGCCCTTTATGCAGGTAAGCATGCCACAGAACTGTTTGTGGCTCCACAAGGTAGCTCAGCTGGCTGATTTTAGTAAAATGTTTGTATTCATCCATTATTTCCAATGAGTGAGATTAGGTTAGTGGCGATTGCCAAAATGCTTAGCAGATAGGTGAGGTGTTGGTGGTGGTGTGTGTGTGTGTGTGTGTGTGTGTGTGTGTGTGTGTGTGTGTGTGTGTGTGTGTGTGTGCGTGCGCATGTGCCTGTGCATTTGTGTGTATGCGAGCGTGTGTGTGTGTGTGTGTGTGTGTCTGTGTGTGTGTGTGTTTGTGAGAGCATAAATGTGTCAATGTGTATATGTGTGTGAGATGGCTGTTATACCTCTAAACTCCCCTAGATTAATGAACAACTCCTGCAGTACTGTGGGGGGGGGGCTACACAACACGACAGGAATACTAACTCACTTAAACAATATGACAGAACAACAGTTTTCCAGAGTGAAGGATGTATAAATGGGGGACACTAGACACCAAAATGTTAACTCACTATTTGAAACTTCAACAAGGTGTCTTTCTCCCACAGGAAAAGGTATGAGAGAGAGACAGAGTCTCTTAGATTTGCAAGTAATGTTATTTTAGAAACTAGGCTCCCTTAATAGGCTCAATGGATTCCTTACAGATATTGCAAGAAAAACTCTAGCCACCACCTTCTTACTGCCGACTCTTATATGCCACTTCTATCCTAACAAACTTAAACAATACTCAAAGAAACTTGTCTCCTGCTACAATAAAACAGCTAAATCTGCCACCAGTCTCCCTCATAGGACCCACCATTATCTTAGCTTAAAGCAATTAAACTAGCTTCAGCTCCAACATATTCTCAACTAACTGTAGCATACAAACTCATTCATCACCTAGAAAAATGCCCTGTACTACAAAACTTATTACTACCCTACTGTCCAGCAAGGTACCTCTTCTCTAGTAATAAATTCTTATTACTTACAAATAAGTCAAATAATGTTGCAGGAGACCTGCTCTACTCCTAATGTGTTGCTATACTCTGGAATAGTATTCCCATGCAAATAAAACTCTCTGACAAACTCAGTAGTTTTAAACCACTGTTTAAACATCTAACTAATCCTGGTCCTGTACATGTTCATCATAGGGTTACAACTTTTTCACTGTACAATACTATCCAAAACTCTCCTTAAACATAATATTCTCAACCTCTTACTGAAATGGCAAACATTTTTTAGACATAACCGCTGCCTGTACAATCCACGTAATTGCATGTGCGCTTTCTCTTTAGTAACTTCCAACTCTGTAAAATCTTAGAATGCATAAATGTAACTACTGTTTGAGTGTAAATGCAAATAGAAATGTAACTATTCTGTGTTTGACCGGAACTTAGTACAATGCAATATAAGCAAATGCAGCTTTTATCCCTGGGCCTCCAGTGAGAATAGATATTACCCAGTTGGGCTTTCCCGGTAAACAAAGATAAATAAATTAATTAATAAATAAATTTCATCTGGACTAATCCTTTGTACTCTGTTTCTTTTTAGTCCTGACACCCTCTGGATTACAGATGGGATACCTGACTTGACTCAAACCTTCTGGATTACCTTTGTTTTCTGAATGGGATACATACTGTGCCTGTGTTGTAGCTATGGGTCATTTCAATGTGCATACAATCAGTCATTCTACCTACATGCCAAGGTCCACTGCTGACGTGATCAGCCATAGTATGGCCATCTCAACTTCTATCATGCCTGCTGTTTTTGAGACAGGAATGATTCATCATACAGCACAATACCTAACTTCACCATGCTCTGTCAGAGGTTTTGAATGCCTAATCTCCCTTGATCAGCATTGCACCTCCTTCAACTTTCTATTTAGTGCACTATGCTTCTCTTTCTGAATACTCCACTTTTTTTTTCAAACACCTTTATTGAATTATCACTTGTGACATAGGCAAATTTACATTCATATAAAAGTAATCAAACTATATTAACATATTAACAAACATTATACTTCACATATATTGCTATATACAGTATCATATAACCCAAGCAATATTGCACAAATTGTTCCATTCCTGCCTTTCTTCAAAACAAGAAACATCTTTATTAAACCATCACTTACCACATACGCAATCATACATTTATATAAATTAAAACAAACCACACAGACACAATCCTAGTCATAAGCATTTAATATCACAAACCATACCAACACACTCCCAGTTGCAAACTTTATACATCACTTATAATCTACCCAATCTTTTTCACTCAAACGTTACATAGCTCATTTAAGTCCTGCCACCTTTTAGACCTCATTCCTCCCTTTCATGTGTTGTTCCCACAATTCCCATTTTTTCCTATATAGTTTGCTCCTACCCTTTTCTCAATTCCAGTTGTTTTATCTCTGTTATTATATTCACTACTACTACACATTTGATAGGATGTCTTTAAAAGCATCTTCCAGAAATTATACAAGTATGAAGTTACCAGTCAATTATTGAAACAACAGATGGAGCTTTAGTCTATGCCTGTTTTAGATCAGACGACTTGTTCCACTTGATATGTGCCTGCAGGTGGTCACACATTATCAGTTCACTACATGGGTAAACAAATATTAATACAATAAAATAAAACAAAATTCAATAAAATAAAATAAAAATGATGAAATTAAAGTTATACAAATCAAAGGATGCAGTGTTTTAGATGACCTGTCCAAATTAATTCATAATAATGCCTCTCCACTTTGGGATAATATTTTAATGATAGTTCATAGGTAAAAATTTCTCTAGACAGACGTTCAAATTTTAATGGGGAAGAATGCTTGCCACCCTCACCCCCCACCTCCACACACACGCACACACCTAGCGCATCCTAAAGTTTTTTTCTGTAAAACTTGTGTCAAAAGTATCCAGATTCGGAAGAGTCATTCCCGTATCTTTAAGATGATGGAATCCTTTCAGAAAAAAAGTAACGGAATGTTGAGCAGCAACAGATATATGATTCCTAGAATATAGCTCTCCCACTACACAAGCTTTTGACTCTATTTAAGAAAAATAGTCACAGTCTCTAGCTTGAATGGAATTTGTCATTAAATGTTTGAAGTAACATTGCTTCATCAGTATCATTAGTGCAAAAAGTAGCAAAATTGCCTTTGGTACAGATGACTGTTTGTTCTATTCCCACACCAGGTAGATGGATTGACAACAGGGTGTTGCAAACCTGTGGGTGTTATCATTTCAATGAGATGTCAAGCAGAGCTCCCATCTGCTTGAATTGTTGGTAGCTCAGTTGGATATCAAAGGGTTTAGTCTCAGTTAACCGGAACTGCTCAGAGTTTGGTGACTTTAGCCCAAGATCTGCAATGCATTTGAACTGAACTCTAAGGCATCCACTGCAAAAAATGAAAAAAATAAGTATATTTAAAACCGGTATTACCCTTTGTTAACTGTATTTATTTGAATTTCTGCTTCATTTTTGCTGATTGCGTCTGCAATTTTTTTCTGCATTTTTAAATTCTTTTACTTCCTTATATAGCATAGGCTAGATTCAGACTTGCTGAATCTAGACTGTTTGGTATCACTGTATTCTAAACCAGCCATCTTACATTAAGAGGACCTCCCTGCACCCTTGTGGTAGAAGCGTATAGCTCAGGCTGCATTTGATTTGGGGATTGCTGGAGAAAGGCTCAGTTTGGCTCTTTTCCATTGGTAGTTTGTTTGAAAACTGTTGAATTTCACCTGTATTTAAGCCTCATATTTGCATGTAGCTGGGCATCACACAACTGGGGTTAGCACTGCCCTGTATAGATGCAAGCACCTGGAAACTTAAATTTTCCCTAGACGTCTGTCAGTAGAACCCTCCTGTTGTTCTGCAGGCAACTCAGCTGCAAACAGAGCAGCATCACCACATCTCTTCACCCCAAACTGTTAACAGAATAAGCCCCTCTGTTATTCCTACATCATAAACTGATCTAACTTACCCACTGCCCAACAGTACTTTGGTATAAACCTGTCATTATGGATGGTCACTTTACCACCATTACTGCAGCCAGCCAGATTGACTTTGGCATCCTGAGACAATGCAATATTTGCCTCATGTATACTGACAACCACTTAGTCCTAAAACAAACAAACACCATATGTCAGAGATGTCATTACACTATCAATTTGTGAACAATCCTTTCACGTAACAAAAAACAAGGCACTAAATAGGCTGTCAGCTCATGCACTTCACCTCTCCACAATTTCAGGACACAAGACATAAACCCACATAGGCATAGAAGCCTACCAAAAATTCAGAGACCACCCAAGTGCAAATTGTCTGCACACACCTCAACATGTATAGAAACCATTGCACATAATAAACATATCAGTGTCTCACCAAAGGTGTTAAGGCAAAATACCTCAAAACCTAATGTTTTGGTCATAGGAGACTCCATAGTGAGACATATAGATATCCCCCTCACCAGACTGGACATGGAGAAGGCCACGGTCAGCTGCCTATCCGGTGCCAGGATCCATCAGATCATGCATGCCCTCAGGTCAGTCAACAACAACTACCATTATGACTCTCTCCTAGTCCATGTTGGGGTGAATGACTTGAGACATACCTCCTTGGACTATATGAAGAGAGACATGACTGAACTCTCAGAGACGTGGCTGAACTCTCAGATTATGTGTCCCAGGCAGATATGATCCTAGCCCTAAGCATTCTGCCTTCACCCAGGATGATGCCACAATATAAAAAAAAAATAATTAACTTCAACAATTGGCTTAGCTTCTAGTGTCTATCCAGGGGGATCCAGTATTTGTCAGTCTGAGAAGACATGGTCGACAGACCATGCTGCTTTGCCAGAGATGAACTGCACCTGTCTCCCCTAGGCTTTTGGATACTGGTTAAGGTGCTTGCCTCACCCATAGTGCCTTTTTTAGGCAATGTCAAAATGACAAAATTTCTGACATAGCAAAATCCACTCGAGGCAAACTCAAGGTTCTGTTGCTTAATGGTAGGAGTCTAAACATGAAACTGTACTCCCTGGAAGCACTCCTCACCTTGGAAGATGCTGATGTCTATGCAGGTTCTGAAACATGGCTCAAGGCCACAAAGAGCACCCCAGATGTGCAAGACTACAATGCCTTCCACATATTCAGACCTCAGAATGAGCAAGAAAGAACCAAGCCAAGTGCACCTTGAGATTGGTCAAACAGTACGACTCTCTTGAACTACTCCATGCCCAATTATCTATAGAAAAACACCCTGCCACATCATTGCTGGCTATAGGTCCCCCTCCATGACCAAAGAAAAGCACAAAGCCTACCTGGACTCACTGGAGTCGCTCGGCGTACAGCCCAATACCTTAGTCATGGGAGATTTCAATTATCCCTCTATCAACTGGGTAACAATCATGGGCTCAAACCTGTTGGCCCAGAGGTTCCTGGACTTTTTCAAAGCAAATGCTCTGGAACAGATGGTCTGCACACCCACAAGGGGATCTATGTCCTTGACACAGTACACACCAACATGGGTGGTCACTGCACTGCCCTGTGTGATACCCTCACTGGTAAGGTCAGACAAATCAGTCTCGTTCGAAATAACTATTGGACCCCACACCCAAAAAAACTAAGGAACTTCACCAAAGCAAATACAGCCTACTACGTATTGTTATAAAGCGTTTTATACCCACTGTCGTCACAGGAAATAATAACTGCTATTCAGAGATATACACACATTCCCTATATTATCATCTTAGTAACTGTATAGACCCTGCTGTACCTGACTGACTTACAAGCATGCCCTCCCAAAAAAATAACCCACCTTGCTGGACATTTAGTATTAAGAGATTCTATAACAAAAGGAAGAAGCTCTTGTCCAAGAACAAGAGGCAACTGCCCCTGCAGAGGAAGAATTCCCTCCACAGACTGAACAAGCAAATCAGAAGTCTTGTAAAGTCCTCTTAAGATAATTATGAAGCTAAAATAGCATCCTTAGCTAAGAACAATAATAAGGCATTCTTTAACTACATGCAAAATCTAAAAGGGAGTGCCCAGCTATGTACTGAATTGGTATAGTGGGTACCATTCACATTAAACCAGAGGAAATTGTCAACCTGCTAGCTGACAGATTTGGTAGAAACTTCACCTCCCTATTCCCACCAGCCATACCACAAAACTTAACTGACACCAGTTCTCTACCTAGTATCTCTAGAGATCAAGCCATGTTCGCACTCTCCAAGGCTAAAAGTACAGCCTCAATGTAACCAGATAACACCCAAGTTGCTTACTATGCAATCCAAAACAGGACCTATCACAGCCATTTGCTGTTCTTTTAAACCATATCCTGAGAACTGGCTTTGTACCAGCCGAATGGCGAACAGCAACAGTAATCCCCTTCCCTAAAGGTGAGCCATCAATTGACCCTGGGAACTATAGACCCATAAGTCTAACCAGCCTCACCTGTAAGGCCATGGAAAGGATCATTGTGGACCTTATCAATAAGGCCATGAGCAACCTAAAAACTCTAGACCCAATCCAGTTTGTGTTCGTTAAGGGTAATTCATGCTTATTAAACCTGATAGACTTCTTCAAAAAAGTCACCAAATCCCTGGATGAAGGTAAAATAGTGCATACAGCCTATCTGGGCCTAGTCAAAGCCTTTGGCACAATCTCCCACTTTGGTATCATTGAAAAAGTCTCCCAGCTAGGTGTTAACCCATACATCACTAGACAGGTAGCGAACTGGCTCACCAACAGAGTACATACTCTCAAAGCTGGTGACTCCACCTCTACCAGTAAACCTGTCACCAGTGGCAATGACAAGGATCTGCACTGGGCCCTTTGTTATTTGGAATCTTTTTCCTCAGAAGTCCAGGCTAAAATAGATGTCCTTTGGTTTACTAAGTTCACTGCCAATTGTAAACTAGGCACAATCATTGAGTCCCTTGACGATGTTAACATATTACAGGAAGGGCTAACACAAACAAATGGCTAGTGCCAAAGTCATGGTCTAAAACTAAACCCAAAAAAGTCACTAATATCCCATTTGGAAAAGCAGAATTCCCCACTAATTACAATATTGATAGCATCCCTTTAAGTTAAAAGCCAGTGGTGAGAGATCTGGGAACACAGGTCGACAGCAATCTGAACTTTGACCACCAGGTTTCCACGGTGGTAAGGAAAGCCTTCTACATTGTGCATTTCATAAGTAAAGGCATCACATTCAGGTCTAAGGATGTTATGATCCCACTTTACTCAACTCTAATCATAACATTAATAAAGTATGATGCTCCTTTCTATGTGTATCTCACCAAACACCTGCAGAAACTGGGCAGACCACAGAGGTTTCTCATTAGGAAGGAACAGGGCCTCCAAACCATGAAAATATGCAAAACGTCAGAGCTTTGTTTTTCATCCTTCACCAGATCAATGAGTGTTACAGGTGTCCCTTGCTATATAGCTATATCTATACATATAGAGTAGGTTAGGGGTGATAAAGCTAGACTCAATTTATCCAAAGAATAGAAAAAAAACTACTGTTTACAGTGCTAGTGGGTTTCTTTTAAATATATAGTGTCTGCTGCTTTAAGCCAAGATATGTTGCTTTTCAAAAACAAGATAGGTTGATTACTTCTAGTTTGAATAATCATGCAGGCTCACATTTAACAATGTCCCCATTCCAACCCCCTTGATGTTTTTTTTTTTTTCCTTTACTGGTTTTCTCCTCAAATGGCTATTATTTGTCCATTGCCATTGCAGTGGCAGGATCATTACTCAGTGTCTTCATATGTTGTCACACACAGGATGTTATCTAGTGATGCGATATGACAAGGAAGAAAAATATTTAAAAGTAATTTATTAAAATTCTGTATTTTTGAAGAGCTCATTGAAACTTTGAGTGAGGAGAAGTACATGCATGCCATTTATGCACATCATTTTTCTCAGTCAGGGAAGGATGGAATAGTGGTTCACCTACCTCATGCACCATCTAGTGGGGGACACTGATCAGTATACTGTATGTACCGCTATTATACATACATACATATATATATATATATATATATATATATATATATATATATATATATAAGCAGTTTCAAAGTTTACAACCTATCATTAAGCAATCAGTTATAGACAGCATGTCACCCACCAACTTATCCTTTTGTTTCTTTTTTTTTTTTTTCTGACCCATAGGCTACTCACTCACATTCTGTACTGACTATAAGTGACAGTAATTTTAATAACTTAATGGCAGCTTGTAAACTGTTAAGCTCTTCTTTGAAAGTCTTCCTTTGTTGATTATTAATGAATGTGATTGTTTAAGGACAACATAGAAAGTTTATTAAAATCACATTTGTTAATGTAGCAATCTTACAAGTTGTTGCTAGTTAAGAAAATAAATACAAAACAAAAAAAAAATATATCAGAAAAAACTGATAATTGAGAAGTTATCATTTATCATTTGAGATCATGATTACATTGCACAGTCTGAAAACTGAAGTGTTGTTTGGGGCATCAGAATCCCTTGGTACTGCTCTGTTGAATTTGAGTATTTGAAGAAATAGGCAGATGTGCTTCATTTGGGCTGTGACAATGCTTGATGTTTAGTACATAGCAACAGAACAATTCATCATTTTGTAGTAATTTATAAAACTTATTTCTTATGCAAGCATTTATATGACCATTGGACTTGACATCCATACAGACATAATTTACTCGTCTGACACCTTTGATGCAGAACTCTCTACTGCCCCTATTTTGGAAGAATGTTCCTATTTTCAGGCCTGATTTACCCCTACACAGATTCTGCCTATTTTTAGAGGTGTGTTCCTATTTTCAGGCTTGATTACCCCATCACACATCTTTCTTTTTGAATCCCCATCATCACATGAGATGTTTGAAGCTGTCTAGTATGCAGAAATCTACACTACATGACCAACATAGTAATGGAAACGATAATTTAAAGAAACAGGATGCACATCTTACATCTTCTTTTTCAGGCGCAAGAATAGATGACCTTGTGTGGCAGAATTTTGCAATACACTTAATTAAAATTTACAGATTTTACGTTGTATTTTCTATAATGTGGTCATGTATTTCCAAGTAGTTTTGTACATTCCTACTGGAAGCAGTAAGATGTATGTGCTATATGAAATTCAGATTTTATACTAATTTAATGTCCAATTTTTAGCTGGATGTATTTACCTTTCAACGGCCTTTGTTCTTATTTTCAATCTCTGCAGGTTGAGAGGTATTCTAATGTATTGCATAAAAGCTCCCTACTATAAATACTGAACTTAATTATATGTACATTATGGGTGCATTTTTATTCCACACTTTTCCCATACACATATATTTCTCAATTCTTTGGCTCATTCCCCCATTCTAGAACCTTTCTTTACTCTTGTACAAGAGCCCTACATACATTTATTCTACAGGAGCAAGAAGCGAACTATCCAGGACTGAAAGACATTATCTGTAATTTAAGGATAGCAGGAATTTCCTATAAATCCTATAATTTCTTTTTGCACATGCCTGAAGGTGCTCAGTAGGTTTGCATATAACTGGTTCTGTGATTGCTGTCCATTCCTCCATGTTTGACCTAATCAAAGCTTTGGCTTGTTGTAACCTGTATCTTCATGTAAGTCACCATTGGGACATCAATAATGGAGAGTATGCATAGGCACATGTCTCCTCCCCATTTTCTACTGAGGAGAAATGAAAAGGCTAATCCTTATCATTTCTGTCCTCCTCTTGTGAGCACTAGCATGGAAACTAAAGCCACTACTCAGATTTGGGTCTCTGATATTGTAAGTGGTTCCTTGCTTAGCAATCAGACCACTTTAGTTTCTGTTTTCCAATGACTGAGTATGGGTGTAGCTGATGATAGAAATATTTTAGATCCTTTCACAGAGTGAAATGCAATCGTGGCTGCACATCTTTTCTGTATTCCTGATGTTAAGGTTATTAGTGGTTAGTCAATGCCTAGGCCATCTGTGCTTTCCAGTTTCACACATAGGTTAATGCAAGCTGAAAATGTAATAAATCTAGGAGACCATCCTAATACTTTAGCTCTGCACTACACCTAAAACTCAGATAGACTTTATTTTTTTTTTACTCAAATGATTTTTATTTTTATGAAATACAATAATTTAATACATTCATAACATTCAATAACTATTTACAGTGTTTACATTCAGCCTGACAAAAAGGATTCAGATAAAAACATTTCTAGTTAAATAATAAGTTAATATATATACTATGATAGTTAGAAAGAGTTTGGCTCCATCTATAGGGTATCAATCAAATTCAAAACTTTCCTCCACGGACTATTAACCAATGGCTTAGGAAAAGTTCATAACTCTTTAGTTCTTTTCTCCATTAGTATGCATTCTTCAGTGATGATAAGAATTCCTCCATTGTTGGTGCTACATTAGAGTTTCATCTTCTAGTTATACATTTTCTGACTATTGCTAACATTGTCCACAACAAATACAAGGTCACATTTCTTCGCATCATTACTATTAATAACATTCAATAAAATGAAAGACTTTGTCAAAACAAATATATCAGTATAGATAGCTTGAAGAAATTTGTTAATCTTATTCCAATATGGTTTAATATTAGTACAGTCATAAAAAAATATGAGACGAGTCAGCATTAGTGGACAGATGACATCTCTAACATAACTTGCTGTTTGAAGGGTTCATTTCTGAGAGTTTCTCAGGTGTCAAAAAGGATCTGTGTAGAAATTTCCAATGAGAAATCCTCCAGAATTGTGAGTAAGAAGTTAGTTTAACTGAAAATAAAATGTTTGTTTTATCTTCCATTGATAATGATACTTGAAACCCTTTAGTTAGGTATTGCCAGTAAGAATATTTAGGAGCTGTCTTATAAACAATTAAAGTGTTATATAGATATGATAATTCATTCTTAACATTGATATTATTATATAGAATTCCAAAAATTCAGTTTATAATTTTTGTTATGGTTTTGAAGGATGTTATATATTATTCTACACAGATCCTAAGTGTATGCTGTGATACTCTGAAGAACCAACCAGTCATTAGGGGATAGGCCATAGAGTGACAATATACTTTGTGTGTTCAAAGCTTCTTGGTTTTCAATACATTGCAACCAACAAAATAAGTTATGATTTTCCCATAAACCAAAAATCTCTCTATGTGTTTTATCAGGGAAATCCCTTGTAATAGTAAATGATATTAAAAATCTATGCCACAGTTGTATATCTAAATTTGTGTTAATGAGTTTTCTAAACACATCAAAAATATTGTTTATTAGTGTTAGTTTAGTTAATTTTGTTGTACTATACTGTAAATTTAAACTTAAATAGTGCCATATCTTGTTATCTTTGTCAGTTACTAAAGCATTCTTTGAAAAATAATTTTCATTCATTAATATAATGGAGTATAACTGTTTCCAGTTGGAAGAGTATCTAGGATTTATCCAATTCATCACTATTTTAATTATAGATGATTTTATATAAGTTTCAGTCTCTGAGAATTTTAACCCCCCCTTGTTCCCATTTTCTGATATGATGAGAATATGCCACTCTATTTCTTTTGGGGTACCACAGGAATTTCATCAGAGTTGAAGTGATTTCTTTAAGGATTTTCTTTCCTGGTGGAAGTATAAGGGCTTGTGCTATATATAATATTTTAGCCACAAAACCATATTTATCAGTTGTAACCTATCATCAAATGTTATAAATAAATGATTCCATTTGCTTTTTAATGTCTTGATTACGTCTATGGCTTTAGCATAGTTAAGCTATAAGGTTTCCACTATATTTTTGCCTTGGACTATTCCTAAATAGTTTAGAGTTGAAACTTTGTTTCCAATAATATGATTAACTGGAACCTGTATGTTCTTTTTTTATTTAATAATACATATTTTGATTTAGATTTATTGAAGGAGAGTCCTGAGATTTTTTGGAAATTTATTGTTACTATATCCACTTCATCTAACACTTCCTTAGAGTTGGGTAAGGTAAGTAAGACATCATCAACAAACATCATTATTTTAGAAATATATTGGTCATATATATGTATACCTCTTATCTTTGGGTTATTACAAATTAAAATGGCAAGTATTTCTATGGCCAGAGCAAATAGGATAGGGGACATGGGACATCCTTGTCTAGTACCTCTATTGATTTGGATTGCTTTAGAAGTAAAGGGACCTAATTTGGCATATGCTAGATTATTTTCATAGATGTTCTTTATCATTGTTATAAAATAGGGGGAAAAGACTTTAAATAAGTAACCCTAATTTAAGGAGTGAAAGGCCTTTTGAATATCTAGACCTATTATCAATGATTCATGTTTTCCTCTATTGAGGTAATCTGTCAGAGTTAATACTCTTTTAACATTATCCTGTGTATGCCTGTTATGTATGAAACCTGTTTGGTCTTCATTAATTATTTTAGATATGGGTATTTTCAATCTGTTGACCATAATTGACATAAATAGTTTATAATCATTATTCAACAAAGAAATTGGTCTATATGAGTTGCAATGATTAGGGTCCTTATTCTCTTTTAATATAGGGAAAATTAAAGAATATCTCCAAGAAGGAGGAATATTTGCTTATGTTTGAAATTCAAGAAAGGTTTTATGTAGGAGAGAGATTATAGAAGAAGGAAACAATCTATACATTTCGATAATTAAGCCATCTATTCCAGGTGCTTTATTAGACTTACTTCCTTTAATCCCATCTATAATTTCCTTTTGAGAAATAGGTTTTTGTAGATCTAACTTAAGTTCCTCAGGAATTCTTGTTATGTTGGGAACTATATTCTCTAACTTCTCACATTTGTTTGTACTTAATTTATCTTTATGATGCACTGAATAATGATAATTCAAAGTCTCAAGAATGTCCCCTATGTCCGAGACTTTTTTCCTTTTTCCGTCATGAAAGATACTATCAATGTTATTCATTTTTGATTGTATCTTAACTGTCAAAGATAGGTTATAAAGATGCTTAGGAGAGGTAGCAGAAGAATTAAATTTCAGTTTTTCCATAGCTAAATTAGTTTTATGGGATAATATTTAATTGTATTTCTTATTTGCTTCTTCTATTTTCTTATTATTATCTTCAGAAATTAAGTTTTTATTAGATTTAAGTGATACTATTTGATTTTGGAGCTGCTGTAACTCTGAGTCCCATTCTTTAATTTTATTTTTGTACCAGCAAATGCTTTTACCATATTGATAGGCCTTAAGCGAATCCCAAACCATAATTGTGTTTGCTTCAGGTTTATAATTAATCTCTAAGAAAAGCTGAAGTTCAGAAGTTATCCAAGATTTAAAGTCTTTAATTTTTGTGATATATGAAGGAATCCTTGAAGTAATAACTAATTGATTGAATCCCAAGTGTATTGTTAACAATGGGGAATTATTATGGGTCTATAATATAAGCACAAACGTTTACTTACCCGAATATCTAAACGCCAACACATATTCCGCGAACCACAAATGCACCAAATGCCCTAAACGACTAAATTCAAAAAGTCAAACCATCATAGTTGTCCCACGCCACCACCCGCTACATACTACCTACAAAAAACTAAATGAACCACATACATACACTAACCAAAACCCTACTTCTAACCCTTAACTAAACCCAACTTCTAACCCTACACTAAATCTTGCATATACCACCATGTATGCACTTAACTTAACCTGCACCCTAACCCTAAGGTCCGTAACTATTGCACATTTACCTTAAAAAGCTATACCCAAACAAACTAAATAATCCACACACATACACTTAACAAAACCCTACTTCTAACCCTACACTAAATCTAACATACATTACCATCTATGCACTTACCTTAACCCGCACCCTAACCCTAAGGTCCGTAACTATCGCACACTTACCTTATGGAGCTATACCACAGAAGGTCCAACCATGACGATTCAACATTTCTGATTTCGCTCTTTTGGACGATCAATGTTTTTGCAGTTCAATGAAGACATGTCGGTGTTTAGGTATTCGGGTAAATATACATTTGTTCTTTTAATATAGACCCAATTATGATCTGAAAAGGGACAAGGTTGTATTGAAAAATGTAAGATTTTAGAATAAAGATCTTGTGAGATATACATTTTATCTATTCTAGTTTGGGTACCATGTCTATAGTCCTGGTGTGAGAATAGTAAATAATTTGGTCCCAAAGTATTAAAGTTATCTTTTAATTTAAACATTTCTGTCCATTTTTTTAACTGTTTGGCTGAGGACAATAGTCTAGGAGATTTCTTATTGGTAATTTCTGCAATATCTGTGATACAATTGAAATCACCTCCTAGTATAATATTACCTTTAGAATTAGTTGTAATAAAGTGTTTCTTAGCTAGTCCAATCCCCATACCTGGGAACCAGTATAAATTAACCAGGGTCCAAATTCTATTATTAAACTTAAGTTTAACTAAGGCCATGAGTCCATCATTATTTACATGTTTGTAAATGATTTCAGGATTTAAAAAGTCTTTTTCCATGGAATTGTTACTCCTCTGGTCTTATTTTTATAAGAAGATTGAACAAGTATTGTGTATTCTTTGGGGCCCTCATAAATGTGTCATTTATTTTGAAGTGTGTCTCTTGGAAAAAAACTACTTGAGCCTTGTTTAGTTTAAGATACCTTAGTAGGTTGGCTCTCTTATATGGGTTGTTTAAGCTATTAGTATTTAAGGATATCAAAGTTAAATCCATATCAGAATTATTTAAAGATAACAAATAATAAAGTAACTTGTATTAATAGAATCCTGTATACATAATAGTCTTCCTGAATAGACAATGGAGTAAAAATTGTTGTATTTCTATTTATCTCAATCCAAATAACGTTCCCCATGAAAGATAAAAGTAAAACAAATTTGTCAGGCATTTCAAAACTAGAAAAACAGTTAAATAACAAAAAAATTGCATATTTCACTTTGATATAAACTTTAATACACCCTATATATGGAATGATATACATTTCTAGTCTAGCAAACAAAACTAAATCTTCTAGACTACCTATCCCAACCATCAACCTTTGCTTGTTCGATCCCATGAAAACAAAGTAAAAAATGGAGAATATATTATAAATTAAGAGAAAAATAGTAGTAATAAACAACTAATCAGATATTGATTCCAGTTAGGTTTTAGAGATGAGTTACATACACTATTATTAGAAACATTAAACATCTTTACAGTAATTATTCACTAAGAAAGCAAGAGACATATTAGGATATATATAATCTGAATTTAGTGCTTCATAGACTAAGGAAACATTAGCTTTATTAACAATCTAAATGATTACCCAAAATACCTAAGCATGTCATCTGTATTAGTTCTAATAAAAACTTCAAAATGGCAGAACAAATCAAAGAATCATTTAGCATTTGTATTTACTTGCCCTCTGAATAAATCTTATCATGACAAACGCTCACTAAATAAAAACTTCACGAGAATTGGGTGTTAGCACATAATGAGAGTGTGTCATAGATTTTTAGAAATATTCCATAAGACATATTTATCCTTAATTAACTCCTAAACTTTTGGAATAGCAGATGTTTAAATAACTGACTAAAATCAATAATAATTAACTGGCATCATAAAAATGACAAAAATGCATAAAAAACATTATTTATATAAAACTTACTATGGATAACAGGTCTTAAAAGTGAATGACTCAAAGGCAAGGCTTAATATCAGAGCTTTGGCCGGCTAACATCTACCTGAAATCAGCTGGACATATAAGTGAATTTTAGTACACTTTTATCTGCTCTTTTGCATATAATATTGTATTTAATTTATTTATTTGTGTTTTTCACTGAATATTAACTCAACTGAAGTTGTGGCTGTCTCTCTACAGAGTACTTTTTAGAATTTCTGTGTAGCCATTGAGCCAGGACTGTTGGTAAGCTTCTGAGCTCCCCAAGCCCTTCTGTGTTGGAGAGAAGCCTTCTAGCTTATCAGTGGAAGTGGTAAGCACTAGGTAACCTATCTACCACAGGAGGAGTGATTTCTGGCCCAGAAAGTATAGTTTATTGGCCGTTTGGGAAGCTTTTCCATCTCTTTCAACCTTCTGATTTAAAAGCCTGTGTTTGTGCTTGTTTCCTGCCGTTCCTGTTACTAGTCTAGTCCAGGTGCATATTTGCTGTATCCAGAACTCTTTGTAAGCTTCTGAGCCCCCCAAGCCTTTCCGTGTTGGAGGGAAGCCTTCTAGCCTATCAGTGGGAGTGGTAAGCATTAGGTAGCCTATCTACCACAAGAAGAGTGGTCCCTGGCCCAGAAATTGTAGCTACTTGCTGTTTAAGCAGTTTTTTTCCATCTCTTTCAACTTTCTGGTTTGAAAGCCGCACTTGTGCCTGTTTTCCACCTTTCCTATAACTAGCCTAGTTCGGTTACAGAGTTGCTGTATCCAGGATTGTTAGTAAGCTTCTGAGCCCCCAAGCCTTTCTGTGTTGGAGGAAAGCCTTCTAGCTTATCAGTGGGAGTGGTAAGCACTAGGTAGCCTATCCTCCATGGCAAGAGTGGGTTTTGGCCCAGAAATTGTAGTTTATTTGGCTGTTTAGGCAGTTTTCCATCTCTTTCAACTTGCTGGCTTAAAAGCCTACATTTGTACTTTTCCACACCTTTCCTGTAACTAGTCTAGTCCAGGTACAGATTTGATGTATTCCAGGACTCTTTGTAAGCTTCTGAGCACCCCAAGCCTTTCTGTGTTGGAGGGAAGCCTTCTAGCCTATCAGTGGGAGTGGTAAGCATTAGGTAGTCTATCTAACACAAGAGGGGTGGTTCCTGGCCCAGAAATTGTAGCTATTGGCCGTTTGGGCAAGTTTTTTTCCATCTCTTTCAATGTTCTGGTTTAAAAGCCACACTTGCACTTGTTTCCCACCTTTTCTGTAACTAGCCTAGTCCAGATACAGAGTTGCTGTATCTAAGACTGTTGGTAAGCTTCTGAGCCCCGCAAGCCTTTCAGTGTTGGAGGAAAGCCTTCTAGCTTATCAGTGGAAGTGGTAAGCATTAGGTAGCCTGTCTACCACAAGAGGAGAGGTTCTTGGCCCAGAAATTGTAGTTTATTGACATTTGGACAGTTTGTCCGTCTCTTTCATCTTTCTGGTTTAAAAGACCACATATGTGCTTGTCTCCCATATTTCCTGTAACTAACCTACTGGTAGCGCTAGAAAGCCTTAAACTGATACAAGCCTTCTAGCTTAGGAGAGAGACTTTGGAGTGATTAAGTATCAGTTTTCTGTACTTTCTTGCTGTACTTAACTGTTTTCTGCCTAAACGCAGATTTTCCAGCATTTATTGTGATTTAAAAGCTTGTTTTTTTCACATATTGTACTTACTTGACTGCCTGCACTTTTAAAAAGTTGTTTTTTGTTTAAATAATTTGTTTAAGTGTTGTAGGCTACACACTAAAGTGTGACAGCCTTTTCTGATCATTTGTAGTCGTTTAGAGCTGTTTTGAGTGTATTTTTTACCATTTTGCCTTATCTTTTCAAAAAAAAAAAAAAACAAACAAAAAAAAAATCCTTGTTTTCCACCTTTCTAAGCTAGTATAGTCCAGTTTTCAGGCTAGTGCTGAATTCAGGGCTGTGATACTAGTTTCTGACTTGCCCATACCTTACTTGGATAGAAGGAAGTTTCCCTGTTCACCTGTGAGAGAGGGGAGCTTTGAGCAACCTATCCGTCCCTGGAGAAGTGGTTCCAGCCCAGAAGTGAGTAGTTTATTGGCCATTTTGGGCTAATTTCTATCTCTTTAATTTCCCTACTATAAAAAACACGTTTGCATGGTTTTGCGCACCAGGCAGTGCCAGTTAGCTACGGTTAAATTATTCCTGGCTCCACTAAGTCTCCTCTTCAGTTTTTCCCTTGAAACTAGTCTAACTCTCAACCTAAGCACTCAAAAAGCATCTTACAGCCCAGCAGTTGCTCAAACCTAATAGCAAGCACTAATATACCCTGACACTGATTGCCCAGCAGGGCAAGACTCTTTATTCACCCCTCACCAACCAAGCGACTAAGCAGCTCACCCTACTATTCAGGCATGACCAAAGGGCAACTTCAGGTGCACTCTCCACTCCAGCTGGTGAATCTGGGTATCCTGAGGCAATGTTACAACTGGCTCATGTACACAGACAACCCTCTCCTACTGCCACAAAACACTAACATATGCGAGAGATGCAATTATACAGCCAAACTGGAAGCTAAGATGTCTCCACCCAAGACTGGAACAGACAGTCAAGAGGAGAAATTTAACACTTGTACCACAACTCCAGCCACACAAAGACCTACTAAAACAGCACTGGCAAAAAATACACATAAATACATAAAATCATACTCGGAGGCTCTAAATAAAAATCTGCAAAAGCATCAGAGACGTCGAAAGCAGACACCCAAACAACCTGCACTTCCCGACACAAACCAGACAACACATAAAACAGAAAATCAGTGTGCCACACAATCACAGCCCTTAAGGTGAAATAACATACCTAACACACTAGTAATAGGTGACTGTATAGTCAAGCACACTGACATCCCACTCTCTAGGCTGGACAAGCAAAAGGTTACTGTTAGCTGCCTGTCGGGATCCAGAATCCACCACATAACACAAGCACTCAGGTCACTCCAGAACAAGTACAAATTTGACTCTGTCATTGTTCATGTTGGTGTGAATGACCTGACACATACCTCCCTGGACTACATGAAAAGACACATGGAAGAGCTCTCTGATCATGTAGCCCAGGCTGGTATGACCCTGACCCTGAGTAGCATCTGGCCCTCACCAAGAATGATACCTCAGTATTAAGAAAAAATTATCAATTTCAACAATTGGCTAAGCTTCTGGTGTCATTCAAAGGGGAGCCAGTGTCTGTCAGCCTGGGATGACATGCTTGATAAGCCACATTGCTTCACAAGAGACAGCTTGCATATGGTACCCCTAGGCTTTTGAATACTGGCCAAGACTCTTGCTGCCCCTATAGTACCTTTTTTAGGCAAGGCTCACAAGTCAAACCCACCTCCGTAAACAGCACAATTAACAAAAAACTGAGGGTTATGCTACTCAATGCCAGGAGTTTAAATCTCAAAATGCATGCGCTCGAAGCACTCCTCAGTATGGAGAACATCGACATCTGTGCAGTAACTGAAACCTGGTTCAAGGCTCCAGAGAGCACCCCAGCACTACCAGGCTACAACTCATACCACACGTTTCGGCCACAGAACATGGACCGAAACACAAAAGAAGGGGGTGTATCCATATTCATCAAGGATACCTACACCTCCAGTTGAGTGGCGCAGCATACCTCTGAGATCATCCATGTGCAACTAACATCGGGCAAATCTGCAATGCAAATTGTGGCCTGCTACAGATCACCCTCCATGACCCAGGACCACCACTCCACCTTTCTGGAGACAATGGAAAACATGAAGGTCCTACCAAACACCCTGATATTGGGCGATTTCCATTACCCTACCATTCACTGGGAAAATTACTCGAGTACAAATTCCCAGGCCCAGTGCTTCCTGGAATTCATCAACTCAAATGCCTTGGATCAGCTGGTAAACTCCACTACCAGAGGTGAAAACATATTGGACCTGGTCATCACCAACATGGGCGACAGGTGTTCCACACCGGAGGTCAACCTGTCACTGGTTAGATCAGACCAAAAACTAATCACTCTGGATGTCCACACCCCACCACCACCCCCAACTAAGGAAACCACAGTAAAAAACTTTTCTAAAGCAAACTTCACCTTATTTAAGGCAGAGGTGGTAGGTTTCACAGACCCCACGCTAAAGGATAACGCAGGCCAAGATGCAGAAATCTTTACAAATGTACTCTATGATCACCTACAAGGATGCATGGATCATGCCATCCCTAGCAAAACCAAGACTCACTCCTCTAAGAGAAGGAAATCAGTTTGGTGGACCACTGCAATAAACAGGCTATACAATAGAAGGAGAAAACTAGTTCAGAAAAAAAGCAAATCCCAAGAAGGAAAGACATCCCTGATCAGTATCAGTAAGAAACTGAGGTCCCTCATGAAATCATCCAAGGCTAACTTCGAAAGAAAAATAGCCAAGGATTCAAAAGATAACCACAAAGCCTTCTTTAGCTATGTTAAGAATCTAAGTGGCAACTCGCAGATATGCACTGAACTAGTGCAAAATAGCATAAAATATACTGAACCTACTGATATTGACAACATCCTGGCAGGTAGATTCAGTGCAGGCTTCACCCCCCTCTCACCTCCAAAAGGGCCCACAACAATACCAGAAAAGTGTAGTGTCCCAAAAATCACAGACGCACAGGTGAAAACAGCCCTTTCAAAAGCCAAAAACACAGCGTCAATGGGACCAGATGGTGTCCCAAGCTGCATCTTGCATGAACTACAGAATGAACTAACCCCCCACCTAAACATGCTGTTCACCCTCAGCCTCTCCACAGGTTATGTGCCCATAGAATGGCGCACAGCAATGGTTATTCATCTCCACAAAGGAGGGGCCACAACTGACCCTGGTAACTATCGCCCCATAAGCCTGATTAGCCTGGTCTGCAAGGATATGGAGCGCATCATCATGGAACTCATTAACAAAGACATTTGGAACCTCCAAACACTTGACCTGACCCAGTTCGGCTTTGTTAAGGGCAGATCATGCCTACTAAACCTGGTTGACTTCTTCGAGACAGTCACCAAGGCCATAGACGAGGGAAAAGTGGTTCACACAGCCTACCTTGACCTCGCCAAGGCTTTCAACACCATTCCCCACTCAGGTATTACAGAAAAACTCACCAGCCTGAACATAAACCCCTACGTCACGAGATGGGTTGCCAACTGGCTTACAGACAGAACTCACACAGTAAGAATAGTGGACTCCAGGTCCGACTCTAAACCAGTCACAAGTGGTGTTCCGCAAGGCTCGGTCCTGGGACCCCTACTGTTCAGCATATACTTCTCAGAAGTACAGCAAACACAGGAGGACTATGGCTAACCAAGTTCACCGATGACTGCAAACTGAGAGCCATAATTGACTCTGCGGCTGACATGGACATACTCCAAAAGGGCCTTACTGAGACGGACAGCTGATGTCAAAGTCATGGCCTCAAGCTAAATGCCAAAAAATGCATAGTCATTTCATTTGGGAAAAACAAAACAACCACTAATTACCACATAGGTGGCAGCCCCCTTAATACAGAAGAGATAAGAAGAGATCTGGGGACCCAGGTAGATAGTAATCTCTCCTTTGACAATCATATTGCCAAAGTAGTTAGAAAATCCTTCTATGTGGCCCATCTAATTACTAAAGGGCTCGCATCTAGAAATAAAGAGGTTATAGTGCCCCTCTACTCATCACTCATTTGACCCATCATAGAGTACAATGCCCCATTTGGGATGTACCTCACAAGACACTTCCAACAGCTGGAAAGACCACAAAAGTACCTCACCAAGAGGATTACTGGTCTCAAACATATGTCCTATGCAGCCCAACTGAAAAAACTCTGGCTGTACTCAGTGGCATATCGCTTACTCAGAGGTGATCTCTGCCTGACTTACAAAGCCATGTCCAACTCAGAATTGATGGACATGCTCCACCTAAAGAAATCCAAGTCACTGCGAGCCACGCACTCTAGTGAGCTAAACCTCGCCACAACAATAAATAGAACATGCTGGAGGGATAGATTCGTGTCACAGAGACTCCCCATGCTTTGGAACAAAATTCCAAATTACATCAGGCAGAGCCCCTCACTAACAATCTTCAAGAGAAACTTTGACGAGTGGATGGGTAACAGAAAATACACCCCTGGGATCACTTCATTGGCTCTGCTTGACAGAGGATCAGTTAATTAATCAATGGGGCAGCAAAAGCCGACACACTCTGGCTAGGCTTAAAAATGCCCTCGGACAGATAGAGATAGCTGTAAACATCTACCATAGTAATAGGGTAATACTGAAACTTATAACTTGTTTGTTGTGTTATCACAAGTCATTGATGTTACTGAGCTCTTTCCCTGTCATAAAGTACTAATATACTAAAAAACATGACTTTATAATAACTGAAAACATGACATCTGAAATAGAAAGAATATCTAGGATTCAGTAAGGAAGTCAACATATTAAATGCAAAGTAATTATAGTTCAATCAAAATTATTTACACATATATTTGCTAGGATTTAGTATGGTGTTTGAGTATCCTTACAGTTAGTACCATTAGTCATAAGCATTTCCTGTAAATGTATAAGCCTGTACCAAACACTTGCTAACTGCATAGGAAAGTTATTTATAAAGATCTATTTATAAAAAACTCCAGTATATTCACTGGAAATAGTGGCTATAATTAACTGTTTACAAGAAAAAATAACATGTCTGTATATATTTGATCACAAAATATAATCACTATTATAAAAGGGAACCATGAATATGTTTGCAGACAGTGTAGCTCGTAGTTGTAAAAGTAGCCTACTATGCTATATTATACCATGACCACCCATTATTATTCCAAAACGTGCACGCTGATTGGCTAGCATGCCCGTTGTAAATCGAGTTATACTAATGGAAAAAGGTCCGGTCACCCGGACTTTTTTCCATTAGTATAACTCTCTTTTTAAAACGCTGTCTCGCTATGTTAAATGGGTTTAACATAGCGAGACAGCTTTAAAATAAGCAACGGAAATCTCCGTTGCTTATTTTAAAGCTGTCTTGCTATGCTAAACCCATTTAACATAGCGAGACAGGTTTTAAAAAAAAGCAACGGAGAAAGCAAGATCTCCATTGCTTTTTTTTAGTGTTTCGCTATGTTAAATGAGTTTAACATAGCGAGACAGTTTTAAAATAAGCAACGGACATCTCCGTTGCTTATTTTAAAGCTGTCTCGCTATGTTAAACCCATTTAACATAGCAAACACTAAAAAAGCGGAGATCTTGCTTTCTCCATTGCTTTTGCCCACAGCTCTGATGTACTGCGGCGTGCAGTACATCAGAACTGCGGATGCCAGACATCTGCGGAAGGGCAGCAAAAAGGCATTATACTATGCCATTATTTAAGAAAAGTAATAGTTTCTTTTCTTAAATAATGTCATGGTATAATAGCAATAACCCACTTCTGGGTGTGGGTAATGCTGTATTTACCCACGGTTGGCTTTGTTTGGTCCCTTGGGCTTTGCCCTCGGGACCAAACCACGCCAACCATGGGTAAATCCAGCATTACCCACACCCAGGCGTGGGTTATTGCTATATTAACCAATCAGAGACTTGACATTCACAATTAGGCTTGCATATACACATTAGATTAATGTAATCTGATCTGTATGCATAGAATGCATGAGGTCACCAGCTAAGTAAGAAACTTCACTTCTTAAATTTCAAACTGACATTTTCCAGCCCAGGACACTACACAGTACAGTTTCCTGACCTCACTTTAACTCAGCTCGCCAACCTTAACTGTATCACAATGTCTGCTTATTTACAGTAACAAATGCAGTTTAACTGTCAGATACTTCCAAACAGTAAAATAACATTCAATGCCAATTAGAGAGAAAACAGTACATTAACATCATAGATTGGATTCTTGTCTCCCATCCAAATAAAATCATTCTCTCTGGCACTATCCCTGACACCTTCAGCGACCATCTCCCTGCCTTCATTCATCGCTCAACTAACTCAACCCAATACCAACATCAATACATTCAAACTCGTAACCTTAGCAACTTCAACCCCTCAATCTTCACAAACACTTTTAAACAAATTAACTGGCAAACCCTCAACACTCTCCCCCTTGACAACGCTGTACAGCACTTTAACTCTATCTTCCTAGATACTCTTAACTCCCTAGCTCCTATAAGAAACAAATGAATCAAAGCCAATTCTGCTCCTTGGCTGACCAAAGAAACTAAACAAATCATGCGCCACAGAGACAAATCCTGGAAGCTTTATCAGAAAAACAAACTGTCTTCCACCTTCCTCCAATACTCCCAACTTCACAACCAAGTAAAGAAATTAATCACACTGGACAAAAAAAACTACTATAGTAAACTCCAGTCCAACAATAATATCAACCCAAAACAATTCTGGAAATCTGTTAACTCCCTTCTCCACCCTGGGATGAAGAATAATCCCTGCCCTGACCCTAGTTTAACTGACAAGGAGCTTAGCTCTCACTTCAACAGTTTTTTTACAGAATCCATAGCTAAGCTAACCAAAACATTCCCAAACAATAATCCACCCAACTCCCTCTACTCAACTGCTAACAACCCTAACAACTGTCCTATTAACTTCCAATTCAAACCAGTGTCCACCATTTTTATAAAAAAGCTACTATCCAAACTAAAGCCATGCTCTAATGCCCCTGACAACATACCTTCCTCTTTCCTCAAATGCGCAGCCGAAGGTATTGCCCTCCTAATTAGCATTCTGATTAACAGATCCTTGAAAGAGTCTTACGTTCACAAACATTGGCGCTCTGCCTACATTCTACCTCTTCACAAAGGAGACAAAATCACCACTATTTCTAACTTCTGTCCCATTGCCATTCTCTCCCCAATATCTAAAATTCTAGAAAAATATGTCCACCACCAACTATTGCCCTACTTAACTCAGAATCATCTACTAACTCCCACCCAGCACGGCTTCCGTCCTGGTCACAGCACCATAACTGCCTTACTATCCTTCCTAGAAACAGTTAATCAAGCCCGAGATGCTGGACTTCCTGTATCCACAGTACTTCTAGATCTATCGAAAGCCTTCAACATGATTTCCCATATACACCTTCTCACTCAGCTCGCCAACCTTAATCTCTGCCCTAATGTTCTATCCTGGTTCTCCAGTTACCTATCTGACAGATCTCAAGCTGTCAGATGGAAGAACTCTACCTCTTCCTTCTTGCCTACACCTACCGGTGTTCCTCAGGGTTCCATCCTCGGACCCATGCTTTTCAACATCTTTATAAATAACCTTCACCCTGCCATCCCCGACACTACAGTCATCCAATATGCTGACGACTCTACCCTAGTTTGTACCGCCTCTAACATTCCTGAACTACTGACCAAAACACAAATAGCTTTCTCCACGACAGAAAACTGGATGCACCAAAACCATCTCTCCCTCAACTCCAATAAATCTAAAATACTCATTTTCCTCCCGAACAAGGTGTCCTCCTGTGACAAAGACACTTTTAAGGTCCTAAGCCAAACTAACACTGCTATTGAAGTGGTCCCTTCTGCAAAACTCCTAGGCATCACCATAGATGAACACCTTAAATTCGATCTCCACATACACCAAAACATAAAGAAAACCCACCAAAAGTTAGGTATGCTCTACAGGAATAATCAAGTTCTTTCAAACTCCTCTAGGCTGACCATAGCAATAACCTACCTCCTACCCTCTCTACTATATGGAGCCCCCCTTCTAACTAATCTGTCTGCTTCCAACTCCTCAAAACTTGAAGTTTGCTATAACAAGATCTCTAAATTTGCCACTAAATCTAAAACCTCTGCACACCACTGCCTTAGCCTACAATCTCTAAACTGGTTAGAACTCCCTAACCATCTAGACTATCTCCAACTAACCACCGCTCACAAATTAATATTCTACCCAAACAAATGCCCAGCCTTAAACAACATCCTTCCCCCATACATCCCAAACAGATCTCTGTGATCTGAACACCAAAACCTAATCTCCAAACACAAACCTAAATGTCCTGCTGGACAGCTTCTACTCTCCTTCTCCCTAGGTAAAAAATGGAACTCCCTCCCACCATCTCTTAGGACTATACCTAACACTGAATCCTTCAAGACCCAACTTTACTTATACCTATCATCCAAATGGAAATGTCCTTGCTTTCACCCTATATAAACTCTAGGGATTTCCCTCTCTAAGCTCTCTATACTCCTGCTGACTTACACTTGACTCTAAATATATAAATACTGTAAATTCTGTATTGCCATTGAAAGACAACAAAAAAAAAATGTTTTTCTTTTGCCATATTGTGCTGTCTACGATGTATATTATGCATGTGATTTTTCCTGTCTGTAAAAATGTGTCTCTTGTATTTTACCTTTTACATTGTGTAACCTATTGTATTGATAACTGCTTGTGGAGCTTTTCTCCCTGGGCCTCCACTGAAAATGGGCACTTCTTGGCCCTGTGGACTTCCCCGGTAATCAAACTGAAAATAAATAAATAAAAAAACTCTGCAGGAAACGTAACTTGTAACTATTTAAAAACCTTGTGCCATAAAACATACAAGCAGATAACTGTCAGAGGGACCCAATTTATGTCAAAATCCGGCAAACAGCTTTTTGTTCACACATGTACCAATATATATTCTGAAACAATCAGAAGTTATAAATATTAAAGAAACTAGTTAATATATATATCCAAAACAATTTTGATAAATTAATATAAGCAGCAACTATGCCTCTGTAATAACTCAGAAGAACATTTAGCAGGGCAAAGGGCTATATATTATTTGAAATAAAGTATGTCATCTTAAGGTCATAAAAGCAAAGATAGCTTACTGTTCAGTTATATCACTCAATAAATCTGTGATAGTATACAATTATACTAAAAAGCATAAACAGTTATTTAATTTGTATATGAACAAAAAAGTATAGAGATGAAAAAAGCAAAAAGAAAGAAAAGCAATAAGAAAAATATTGTCATGACATACCTTAACTGAAAAATTATCAAGTATAAAACAAATTAAAGTCCAGTTGCAGTAGATGCTTTGAGAGATTTAGTTGGAACAGCAATCTTTGACTAAGTTTTTTGTTTTTTCTTTTTAACATCAGTCCAAGAAGATTTATCAGTAACTCTCTTCAGAGATGCAGATGCCCACTCCATATCTTCAGGTAAGGAAATAATGTTATTGTTTTTAATAAAGGCAGTGGCTTCCTCTAGGGCATTAAGTGATCTCATTTTATTCTGATATAGAATTTTTATTCTGGCAGGAAAGACAAGCTGAGTTTGATGTTATTCTACTTTAACAGTTTTATTAATGGTCAAGCTTTTTTTTCCTCTGTTCCAAAACCCTGGTAGAATAGTCATTATCAAACCTAACTGGGTTTTGATTAAATTTTAATGGACTTTTCCTCCAGGCAGATTTAAGAACCAACTCCTTGTCCAAATAAGATAGAAACTTTATACTCAGCTAGACTTTAGATTTCAGTGTCATACAGAAATTACAAGTTTCAAATATCCATTTGGTTAAGCCATCTCTATGGGTGCCTACTTGGCCACTTTTAATGTGATTAACAGAATGGAAACAATCCTTGTACTCCTCCTCTTATGCAATTTTAATTACTACATAAAGCCTTTAGTACACCCCTGTATTCCAAGAAAAAATAAAAAAAAAATTACAACATCTTCTTGGAGGTTAAAAAGATGTACCCTACCCAGACATTTTATGAGATACCTACAAGTGTTGTTTGAAGGCACAAGCTGAGCCTCAAGCACATTTAATATGTAACTTCTGGTCCAAGGAAGTTACAAAATTATATCTTGCAATTAAAACAACTTGGGATTTTCTTTAGAACAGGTGTCAGACATATAGATTAAGACTATGCAGAAAGCTACTTTTGGAGAAAACTTTACTTTAAGTTCTAGTCTATGTCTCCAAATTACATAGCTACTTAGCAATGAGACTAAACAGATATCAAGGTCTGCTTAGAGTCCTAAACTTAGTTCTTTCACAAATTCTGGTAAAAAAGGAAGTGGTGTAAATCAGACTTCTGAAATTTCAGTGAGTCTTTACATTCTATCATGACACATGAGCTTTCACCAGACATGCAAGCTTTTCAAACCTTCACTGAAAATCTAATATGAACCATCTGTCACAAGTATTGACAGTGTTTTTCTTTAATTCAGTAGATCATACCGATGTTAACTAGACTATCAGCAGACATAAAACTAATAAATCCCCTCATTCAAAAGTGCTTTCTTCAGGTATAGATAAAATAATGCTTCCTTCCTCATTCAGAGCTATTTATTTATATCTTGCAAGTTATTTTTATCTATCAACTATAAGAATAACATTCATTCTTCCTTTAAAGCACACCAGCATTTTCATATCATAGAAAAAAAGTTAAGAAAAAAAACTCCTGTCATGAGTTAGGAGTATAACATCACTGTATTCATTTGGACTTACATAGTGCAAACTTTTCTTACAGTCTTTTTCAGACTCTTATAGAATGGTACAATTACTATAGTAATGATCAGACATTTCTTTTTTAACACTAATGCCCCAGGAAAAGTTACTAAGAACATATTCACAATATTTTTTCTTCATTAATCTTCGTTCTTGAATCCCTAATATTTTTATCTTAACTTTAAATCATGGGCATGCAGCATATCCTTTAGCAATGGATCTTGTTTGATTACTCCTTATCTATCTGATATGAATATCTCTGTTTATGTTGAGTTCAGTCTGGTCACACTGACCCAAACCATTCTATTTGAGGAACTAATTTCTCATTTAACGTTTATTTCATGTTGCAGCGTTAACCTTTAAACATTATTGATTCTTGTTCACAATAAGGGCAATTTTGGGGATCTTTTCAAGAAGTGCCAACTTCTTTTTGAAGAGTTAACTGGCTACTAATTAAGAATCAGTTTATTTTGTAATCTAGATTATACTTCTAAAATTTCCATTCACTATTTTGATAGAATCCTGATGTTGTTTAAATGGACGCAGTAACTTAAACTTAAAAAACAAGTAATAAATGTATATTGTTAAAATTATATTTTATCCTAATCGCCAATACACAGTGCAGACTACATGACTCTGTCCTTCTAAATCAGCATTGAAACATGGGATAAATGTTTTTGGATGACCAACAACAAAAACAACTATGTTCTCACCAAATCAGTATAAAACAGAGAACGCATATTCCCCAGGACATTTTAATATTCAATACTTTTGGCAGTTTGTTCTACACAAAGAAACTTTAGCAGAAAATAACACCAAAAATCACAATCGCTTTTAATAACAAATCATATTTGTTAGACCCACTGATGAATTAATGTAGCAAGAGATTGGACATAGTTTTAAAAACAGGTGCCATTGATGCAGTCTTGTTAGGGCCTAGAAAAACATTACTGACCAACAGAATTTGTCTATACAATTCTGTATATAATAATAAATTACCTCAATGTCCTCCCCATACATCTTTAGGAACTTTTTACAAAATAAAGAATATAAACTTTTTAAAATCATGGCAAAAACTCAAATGTCTAAATATAGCAATTGTGACATCACTACCATGGATAAGGTTAATGTGTTCATAAATACAGTTTTTAACATTATCTCCATTCTGCTAGTAAATAAAAACTAGACCAAGTGATTCAAAGTAGAATATCCACTATGGCTTGTGTATTGCAATTGTATCTCCCTTTAAAAGCAGTCAAACTAAGATAGCTTACAACATCAAGACTTGGATCATCACATATAAATTTACATTGGCTACAACTGCTGGCTGCAATTGTTTCATTTGGATAGTAAACCAAATTAATCCTGAATAATTTCTAATCATTCAAAAACATTAATATTATAACATGTTTTGTAAGTGAATCATAGCTCATGACCTAACCCAGTAATATCAAGCCATAGCCCATTTAAAAGTTGACAATTGGATGTCATAATGGCCTGCAAAACAGGGGTATCCAAGAAATTATGTAATACAATGGGGCAAGAAGATGCTACCACATTATTACTATTCAACCCCCACCCCTACCCCATAGTTGACTTCAAAATAGAGCATAACAATCATGTCTTCTTTTGCTCACAAACTTAAAAATGTCACATATTCACTTATTTGGGTATCCTCTAGTAAAAAAACATATATGGCAAAAACTGACTCTGCTTCAGGAAGGTCACATTTTCCAAATTCATTCTAGAAAGCCTAATATATTGTCCTGTAACATTACCTTTTTCAGCAAAAATATGGGCACCATTAACATGAACAAACTGGTTCAAATTTATAGACTTTGTATAAATGTCAGTTAAATAAAAGTCTAGTTCTATATTCTCAATAACATGGGCATCCAAAAATTAAATAGACTCCAAGCTAGTGTTATATTTAAATAAAAAAAAAAATAGTGATAGTTCTTAAATTAAAAAAAAAATCCAACAAGACAGTGCTAGCTCTCCAAATAATAAATACCTCGAGAAAGAATGCATACATCTTCAAGTAGGATGTATAGGCATATATAATAATGCTTCCAAGAATACAACACAATATTGGAAAATGTAGGGGTACATGCAGCCCCTGCTGCTACTGCTGACACACATTTAAAAAAATGCATGTCCTCCGATTATTTAGAAAATCCCAAAATCTCTTAAGGATCCCTGGAAAATTATCCAAAAAATTATGATTTTTATTGTCTATATATATTACCAAGGGTTTAGCCATAGATCCTTGTGCAGAAATAACAGAATGAACAAAAAGGTTGTAGGGATATTTAAGAGCTTTTTGGCTCCCATAAATAATTGGCATTTTAACCCCTAAATAATTAAATTTCCCCTGTTGATGTAACATTCATTTAATAAATTAAATAAAACCTAATCGATACATTGATGCAAATGATTAATCTCACTCAGCAATGATGTTCAGTACCTAGTCAATACATTGATGTAAGTAATTGATCTCACTCAACTACTATGTTTAGTAAAATTCTTCATTCATAATGGTTGAAAACATATTTTTTTTATAATTATTTATTTTACATTTGTTGACCGGGATTCTCCAACTGAGCTGAAGATCCCTTTTTCAGAGGAGGCCCAGGGAGAAAAGCTCCAACATATTATGCAATTTTCATTATAAATTAGCATTAAACAGCAATGCTACAGGATTATTACAAGGCATTAAGTAGCAATACAATGTTATACAGTGTCAACAATCAGGAGTATAGCATAACTATTTCAAGATGTATAAAAATAAATATGCCATTAAGATGAGTATAGTTTTGGGGGTAAGTGGTTAAAAAATGTTTTATCATGATGTAGTTGCATGAAGGCAAGACAATTACAATAGAATGTTTCTCTGATGCAATTTTCTTAATAGATTTTAGAAGACAGTAGAAAGAGTAGTCAAGGAAGATTAGAGAGAGCTAGTGAGAAGAGTGAGTTAAGGCCAGAAAGTAGATTAAGGTATGAGAAGTAGGGGATGTTAAGGAGGGAGAGTGCAGTGGCAGGACCAGTGACTTTTAAAGTGCTCTTTGGTGGCTGTCTTAAATTGTTTAGGATGTGTAAGGGTCCTGATTTCTAGTGGGAGCCAATTCCAGGCAATAGTGGGGTGATAGCTGTACATGTTGTGTCCAAATTTAGACTTGGGTTTGTAGATTTGTAGTAGGTCTTGGTTAGAGCTTCAGCGAGGTCTGGACGGAGAATAATGGGAGATGAGATAGAGCTGGGCAGTAGGAAGGCTGGTATAGGATAGAATGAATGATCTGGAGCTGAGAGAGAAGAAACTGGTGGGGTAATTCAAGACAGTTTAGGTGTTTTAGTGAGCGACATGGATGGGATTTGTAGGTTTATTTGGCAGCAAATCTAGCTACCTTGTTGTAGGTAGATTCAAGTTTGGTCAGGAGTGCTGAGTTAAGATTTGTAAGAATTTGAGAATTGTACATTAGACTGGGTAGAAGGTAGGTAAGAGAGAGAGTAATCTTGACTTCAGAGGTAAGGAATTTCTTGTTACGGTAAAGGAGCCCTAGTTTTGAATGTGTCTTTTTGATAGGTATTAACATGCAAGTCAAATTTAAGCTGATCATCGATGGTTACACCTAAGAGCTTAGTACTGGATTCTACCTGAATGGGGGTGTTATTAAGGGACTGCATGGAGAAGGAGGGTTTAATATTTATGAACATTTTAGGTAGGAAGAGTAACAGCTTTGTTTTTTTTAGGGTTAAGGATGAGCTGGTTGTTGGAGACCCAAGTTTCAACTAAGATAAAAGATGCCTGAGTAGCTGAGAAGAGCTTAGAGGGAGAGTTGGCTGTGGTGATGACTGTAGAGTCATCTGCGTATTTCACTAAAGATGACTGAGGATAGGAGGTACAGAGCTGATTAATAAGGATGTTAAAAAGTAAAGGCCCTAGGATAGACCCTTGAGGTACACCCATTTTGAAAGGGAGAGGAGGGGAGAGTGCAGAGTGCTGTCTCACTGATTGAGATCTATCAGTGAGGTAGCTGGAGAACAATGCAACAGTATTAGAGGGGAAGTTGATGTTATGCAGGTTGTGCAGCAGAAGAGAGTGTGAGACAGTGTTGAAAGCTTTTGAGAGGTCCAAGAAAAGGTAAGAAATAAGGTTATGGTCGTCCATGGCTATAGAGACTGTGTTGAGGAAGGATAATAGAGCTGTAGTGGTGCTATGTTTGGGTCTGAAGCCGCATTGAATGGGTGTAAGGAGATTTTTCTGTATTAGGTACTGCATAACTTGTTTATGAATACATTTTTCTAGTACTTTATAGCAAGAGGAAAGGATAGCTATAGGTCTAAAGTTGGAGATATCAGAGAAGTTACCTCCTTTGTGTATAGGTAGAGTTTAGCATTGTTTCCAGATGGAAGGGACTTTAGATTCATAGACAGAGTGATTAATTAGGATAGATACAGAGAGAGCAAGAGTCAGCTGCTAGTAGAATAAAAGTGGAAGGAATATTGTCAGCTGATGCTGAGCATGGTTTTAATTTAGAGAGTAGAGTTTTGATGTAGCTAGTAGGTACAGGTTTGAGGGAGAAGGTATTTGAGGAGATAGTATTAGGAATAGGTTCAGAAAAGTTGGAGATGTTAGTAGTAGAGGAGTTTGAGTTAGGGTTCAGTAGCTTAGATATTGAAGCGATAAAATAGATAGTGAAGATAGTGCCAGTTTCTTCAGATGTCTTGTCTGGGCATGGATTGGGGAGCTAAGATTACCCGGATGCAATATTTGGTTAATAGAGTTCCAGAAATTTTTAGGATTCGATTTTATGGCTGTGGGAGGTTTGTTATAGAAGTCCTTTTTATCCTTGTTTATGTGTTTTTTTTTGTCAGATTTCTGAGTTCTTTATATTTTTGTAAGTCTGCAGGGAGCCTAGTTTGTGACCATTTTATCCATAGTTTGTCTCTAGTTATCATAATGGTATGAGTGGCTTTTGAATGTCACGGAGATATGGTGGACTTAATTCGGCCTTTGCAAGGGAGAGCAAGTGAGTCTAAGATGCTAAGGAAGGTGGAGTTGAAAGCTAGGACTGCTTCTTCTAGTGGGAGTTGGGTAAGGAATTTCCAGTTTACTTTAGAGAGGAGAGCATTAAGGGTTTCTGGATGGAAGTTAGAGAGTTTATGACAAGTGATAAATTTAGGAGGTTTTGAGAAGTGGGGAGTGAACCCAAGCACTTTTATAGGGCAGTGATTGCTCAGGGTGTTTGGTAGGGTTTCAGGGTTATGATATTTGGAAGGATTCGATACAAGTACCCAGTCAATAAGAGTACTAGATGTGAGAGAGTTGTTTGTAAGGGTAGGTTGGGAGATTAGCTGTGCAAAGCCATATTGATATGGATATTAGAGTATGGATTACTGAGAGTTCACCAGTTAATGTTGACATCCCCAAGGAGGATAGTTTCATTGGGGATGTGTTGAGAAAAGTATGAAAGAATATTTTTGAGCAGAGGAATGTTGTCTCCTGGAGGAATATAGATGGCTGCTAATGTGATAGGGGTGTGGTCATTTATTTCAAGGTAAGCTGTAAGTAGTTCAGCAGGAGAAAAGGATGGGATAGGTTTCATAATACTTGTAATGGTGCAGTGGTTGGAGTAGAGGATGGCAACGCCACCCCCTTTTTTGTTTTGGCAATCTGTGTGGCGTATATTATAACCAGGGGGGAGAATGTCTTTATCAGAGGTTTGGGGTTTTAGCCAAGTCTCTGTTAGGGTGATGACATCAGGGGTGTGGAGGGCTATCCAGGCATGGATTTCACTAACTTTGTTTAGAATACTACGGGCATTCATAGAGTAAAAGGAAATATGTTTGGAGAGGATGAGTTTATTAAGTTGAGAGAGGTAGAGTTATGCATGGTGGAGTGATGGATGGGCCCAGGATTTGGATGTATGTCTCCTAATAGAAGCAGGGCTATATGAAGCTGGTAAAGTTTGAAATTAAATGGGTTGTAAGTCAAGTACTTAGTCTTGGTTTTAGATGCTAGAGAATGAGGGGGAGGAAGTTTGATTTTAGGCAGAGGGATGTTCATGGAAAAGATAGAGGGGAAGATTGTGACAGAGCACTGCCGAGATTAGAAACAGTTAATATGGGGATTAGTGGGAGCTCTATGGACAGGTGGTAATGGAGTAGTACAAGATGTAAGAATGAGAAGGAGAAGTAATGGAGGCAAGAGAAAAATGGAGAGGGTTGCAAAAGCCATGGCCTAAGGTGGGGAAGTATGATTGGGATGGAGTGAGGAGTGGATAAGGGACTAGGAAAAGTAAGTTGTTGGACCTGTTAGAGAGTTGAAGTAAAATTTAAGTAAAACAACCTGTAGGGGGAGTAGGGGAAATATAGAAAGAAGGAGGATTTTCAGCAGACAAAACTATGAAGTGATAAGTAGGGGAGGGTAAGGTGTTTAGAATGTTATAGCAGACAGGAAGGGGTGGAGTTAGGGGAGGAAGGGATTAGGTGGTTAGGTGTAAAGGAAGTGATATGGGGGGTGGGAATGGGGGTGGGAGGCGAACGGAGCAGGATTGTCCAGGAAGAAGCAGGATTGGCCAGGATGAGTCACCACAAGAACCAGTCAGCAGGCCAGGAGGGAAAGAATAAGGAGCACACAGTGAGAGTCAGCAGGTAAGTAGAAGAGGTGGTGAGGGGTAGACAGAGAAGTAAGAGCTGTAATAGCGAGGTATACATAGGTATTTGCAGTAAGATAAAAACAGTTAAAAGGAAACCACAAACAGAAAAACAAAAAGAGTATAGCTAACTAAGAGATAGTTGACACTAGGGTAGTGACTAACTTATAGATGGCAGAGAGAGAGAGACAGAGGCAAGGTTTCTAAACAGGTGAGTATGAGGTGGGGGCTCTCAGTGGTATGCAGGTATCCTGTAAAGTAGACAAAGTAAGACTACTTTGTGGTATGAGCTTAGAACATACTTTTAGTGTAAACTGGCTATACAGTAGAGCACAGGCGTATTTCCAGGAGTTGGAGCAGTAAAGGTAGACTAATAAGATAATAAGCAGGATAATATTCATTAACCTCCCCCACCCTCATCCTCGTCTGGTTTCATAACCTGAATACTATGGTTATGAGACCAGTCTCACAAAACCTTTTCCTAAGAAAGAGTAAGATTCCAAAACTTCTGATTGGGTGGTATCCGTACTAAAACCCTAATACCCTGTATGCATAATTTCTCAAATTTATTGAAATAAGGATGTTATGCAGAATTCCACATAGATCTCCCAAAACATAAATGACCAAAATTATCTAAATAGTTGCTACTCTTAAAAAGTTTTCAGTTCTTGTTTTAGGCTTCGTAAATGTCACAGTGTTAATATTTTAAAATGATTGATTCTAATTCATAATAAGGGGATTTTTTTGGAATTATTTTTCAAGAAGTACCAACTGCTTTTTGAAGAGTAATCTGGTTACTACTAAGAACTCAGTTTATTTTGTAATCTAGAATACACTTCTAAGAGCTCCATTAACTATGTTTTTGAATCCTGACGTGTTGCTAACTTGTGCAGATAAAAACCCACATTTCTCAGCCAAGTAATAATTTGCTATAGTTAAAATGATATTTTATCCTAATCTCTAAAAGACAATGTAGACTAGATGCATCGGACTTTCTAAGTCATCACTGAAACATGGATAAATTAGTTATATCTTTTTGTAGTCATTTAAATTAACTCTGATATCTATTACCTATATGAAAGAAATAAACTTACAGAAGGCTTTACTATTGCAGAGATAGAATTTTCAGCATGGGTCACTGCTTTGAATCCTTTATTGATTTGCTTAATTCCTTGTCCTGTTCATCCCCACTGGAAATTTAAGCTATAAAAGATGTTCAAAGAAAACTGTCACATTAATATAAAACAATACTCAAGCAATTGCTTTCCTCAACATAAGCGTGTTTGCTTTCATACAAGTCACCTCTGTCTCCTAAAGTGACCCTGCAGAGTTTTCAAGATAAAGTGGAAAGGGGGAAGTGAACAAACATAGGTTACCAGGTCTTTCTTCTATATCATCTATGTTCACAAATGTGCAATTTAGAGTTGCTTCCTCTGCATGCTGCGTATCTATGGAAGATGGCTGCAGCACCTGGAGTAAACCCACACAAAGACACCCATGCGCAGGACATGCAAATTCTACTCTGAAAACACCCCAGCAGAGAACCAAGCCAGAGAATCTGTTGTGGTGAGGTGGTAATGATACCCGTTACTCCAGTAATACTTGATACTTGCATTTTAAATATCACGTATTATCTAAAAGTCTTATGAGAAACCCTACCATTTCCAGAAATGAACCACTTCAAATGATATGACTTATGATGAGAATTTTGCTGTAAATTTATCGAACTCATTGAATTTTGCAATAATTCTTCAAATATTATCCTTGATATTAGCCTTCCGCCTATAGCAGTCAAAATCCACCACAAGAATGAAAAACTGAGAATAAGAATATATCTTAAGAACTTTTTTGCTGACTTTACTAGCAATAAACAGGTTCAACCACCAGCACCTTTGTAAAGGTTTATATGGGTGATCACATTGATCTTAACCAGACTTTGCTTCCCACTTCCCATTCATCAATACAACTGAAAACAACAACTAAAGTAAAATAATGAAGAATATTGGATAGAAATAGCATATGTTTACTGATCAGAACATGGTGCAGGGTTGGCATTTAGAACAAATTGCAATTATCTTGTTTGCTGATTTGTTTGTTTCCATTCTTCCTGCTCCTCAGAATTTTTATTTATTCTGTCATATGGAACAACTCTTTAACATATTAGTCAAGTTTATTCAGTACTATATACTTCCATTTTATAATTGTAATTTTCTAGCTCTTGTCATCAAGAGACCTCTATCACCTCCCTTTCTCACCTCTAATTGTTTGTTTAATTTTTATATCTTGATTTAATACCATTTGCACACATAAAGGGGTTTGTGATGACACATTTCCATTATTTTCTAATCTTTCTTACAATTAAATGAAATGCTAGCATTTTAGATAGATGGATATATATATTTTTAGCTGTTATCAGCTCCTCTCCTTGTTCAGTTGGTCTACTGAACCTGTCTTAGGCTTTCAATGGCTCAACTTGACCCAGATCTGGGGCCAGTGATAAAATGGAGCACTGCAGTCGAGTGTCATATTGTTGCTGACAAAGGTGTCTTAATCCCTACCCAAAACATGGCATCCTTGCAATCTGTGCAGTTGGTGCCACTTGGAGGTGCATGCATACTTCCATGCATGCAAAACTCTTAACTAGGTGGTACACCACTTGCAATCTGGAGCCTGCCTGGCTGTTAATGCTCCTACTGTAACAAGTCTAGACTGCCTTTGACTGCCCCCCAGATGTGTGAGTTGCTATCCCACCATCCAGTCCAAACAGAGCCCCTGCTGATACTCAAACAAAGGTTGTGTGGGGCACAGAAAAGGCTTTATCCCTTTGGGCCATGGGGCAATATAATGATGTGTAACATTAATCATTTTGTATTGTTAATCTGTATACACCTGCTAAGAGGCAATACCCTACTTACATGACTAAAACATTTTATTAACAAACAACATATAGCTGAAACTAATAACGTATAACACACAAGTATACTTAAAAGTGTGAAAACCATGAACAAGAGAACCATTAAGTAGCATGTTTTAATGATCAAGTAATAACAATGACTGCCAACCCTTATTCAAACAATGTTTGCAAAAATTAGGACAGTCAGTTATTAAAAGGGAAAAAATGTAAACTGTCTATATATATATATATATATATATATATATATATATATATATATATATATATATATATATATATATATATATATATATATATATATATATATATATATATACACATAGATCTAGGATGTTTCAAACATCTGAATCCATAACAACCGGACACACTTTAATGAAAGCGCTTTTATCGAAAAAGCGTTTTCGTTAAAGCGTTACAAAAAATGAAAAAAACACTTCAATATATATATATATATATATATATATATATATATATATATATATATATATATATATATATATATATATATATATATATATATATATATATATATATATATATATATATATATATACATACATATATGTATATATATTTATATGTATGCGTGTGTGTGTGTGTGTGTGTGTGTGTGTGTGTGTGTGTGTGTGTGTGTGTGTGTGTATTTGTAGTCACAGCTGCCTGCATAACAAGTTGTTTGCAAGGACGTGTTATTCTTGCAAAATGCTTTCAAGACAGTATCAACTACTTAAATGGAGTAGCTAAACAAGGGAAAGTTAAACACTTTTAAATTCCAGTGACCAGGGAGCAACAAAAAGACTGTATTTACTTTCATGCCCAAAACTTTTGCTGTGCATCTTAGGTGACATTTGGGCAACCTGGAAATTTAATTTCCAATAAAAATAAGCTGTTGTTGCTACTTTCTTGTGGGACCATCACCTGTCTTATAAAATGCAAGCTATTTTTTAAATAAGGATATGAAATAAATAACATTTTGAACAACCAATCCATGAACTGCTGAGCTCTTTCTCACCAACTTAGATGTAGCTGCTCCTTTGATCTGAGATTTAATCATATGTCCGTATGTATTAGTGAATTTAACTGACATAGGCAGGTGGAGGAGAGATTTGGCAGTGCACTAAATTCTTCTTGGATGCAGGCAGATCATCTGTTTTCCCTTCAATTAGCAGAGATGAAAATACCACATGCCTTAGATTGAAATATTGCCAATAATCATGTGTACTAGCCCAAAATTATAGACAAGTGGCTGAATAAGGCAAAGGTCAAAAACTGACTCAAGAACCCTTTCCGTGAGATGGGCGATGAACTTCATAGAAGTTTGAACCTTGTCTGTAGACGTCACATTGTGTCAAAGATTAAATATACATAGTTTGTCTTGATGGGCACACAGAAAGTGTCCCTCTTCTTACTCTGATGCTTGTCTTCTATCATCTGTGTTACTGCAGACTCTTACCTAGCATGCTCTTTGCAGTTATATGGCTTGATGTGCACTGGGTGCTACAAAGTATAATTTTATATTTATAAATAGTGCTTGGTTCTATTCTTACACTCTGTCCATGCAGGTGTACCAGTGTGTCCATTTCTATATACTGGACGCAATATGTAGTGAACATTATATCTCTGTATCTGGACCTTTAGCTTAATTGTTTATAATGCTGCAGATATTTAAAGTATCCCCATACTTTGTTAGACAGAAGCTGGGACTAATTCCTAAGGGTGTCTTCAAATAACTTATGTTTGGTCATATGTTTATAAGCCTCCATGCTCTTGAAAACAACTGCTACAGTCGCATATGCATATTGGTCTTCGATGACAATGCAGCTGATTGTTCTTATTTAAGCTACAAACTACTTACATTTATTATTGTTTGGAAATGACAGATTTTTTATTTTAATTATGTTTTTCTTTTGTAAACATGTTTTGTGCTTATGTAAAACTGACTTGAACTTGAATCATTTGCACACTTAGCTTTGTGGTGCAAATGTAATGTCTTGAGATGATGCCAGTTAGTGTTACTTGCATTTAAAAGGGAGGAATCACAGCGCATAGCCCAAGATGTTGTTTCAGTGTATTGTGTGGAAGACAAAGAATATAATGAGGAATACACTGTGATAAAAGCCAGCTAGTACTGAAAACCTTGTACTCTTATGCTGTTATGCTCATGGAAAGGTTCCTTCAGGATCTCACCTGTCAACTTGAAAGAATTCATCAAAGATGGTGTCAACGTCTCCTGCTGATTTCCCCCAAAGAGTGTGATTTGTGAAAGTAATTAGTCACTCAGCTCACCTTCACAGCCACGGACTGATCAATATACTGACAACATAACTACTAAATACTGCCCAGCATAGTGTGGAAGTACTTTTGATTTGGTGCTGCGCATATTCTATCTTCTGCATATGGCTTAATGCCAAATCAGATAGGTAATAAAACTCTGACTGACATTGCACAAAGTTTTTCCTCAAGAGTTCAGAACACAGATGCCAATGGGAAGAAGAAAATAACTGTACCACCAGTCAACTCGCAAAAAAAATCTAGACTTATTTTTGTCCCAAAAGATGGAATCTTGAGTAATCATGTTGCTACATATAATATTCTAGAAGATAGTCTGCACTGATGAAAACTAATTGCTTACCTGAATCAGAGTGCATTTTCATAGGTCAAAGATATGGAAGCATAAAATTCACCTTTCTATAGCTGGTATTGATTAAAAAAGATTGTTAGGTTTAGTAAGAGTGAGAGAGGTAACTACTTCTGCAAGAGAATTGCTGAACAGTGTTTGGGCTGTCTGCCTGTGTTTAAATGGTATATAATTATTCTGACATGTCTGATTTACAGATGTCAGAGTTTATGCAAGTTTGCTCCCTCATCTGCTCGAATGTATAACTGGTACATGAATTTTGCAAATACCATAGTATATGTATACATAGAATATGCATATGTATATGTATCCTGTCCAAATTAGATTCATATAAAGCATATCGTAAACCTCAAACTAAGAAATGTCTCTTATGTTAGTAATATGCTAAGTGCTTTAGTGTGATAAGTGATTAGCTATTTTAGACTTTCATGCCTTGCCAGGTTTCTCATAGTTGGTGACTTAGTTAAACCCTCTCTGCCATTTGATCCTTTGATACAAAAATTGTGGGGAAAGTAGCAAAGGTTATACTGTGTTATGTCTGCAGTTTTAAAGTAAAGCTCTAGGTTAGAACCTGTAACCACAGAGGTGTACACTGAGCATTCTAAATTTGAAATACAGTCCCTAATGGCACTGCATTTAAAACTTAGAATGATCAGTGAACACTTCTGTGATTCCAGGCTCTAACCTAGAGCTTTACTTTAATATATTAAAGACTTGTTCACCTACTATACTGATTGACACGTCTGAAATTACAAGCTTTTCAATGTGAACTTTTGTTTAATCTTGTATTCCTTTTCAGACTGTTGCATGTTGTGTACACATGGTGTTGTTTGTTTCTGAGATTTTACTTGCACACTCTGACTTTCACTCTTTGTCACACTGGTATTATTATTATTATTATTATTATTATTATTATTATTATTATTATTATTATTATTAGTCGTAGTAGTAGTAGCATACATATCACTGTTTATAACATGTTCTTTTTTCCCTCTATGCCTGCCACCTGCCTCCCCATCAGTGGGAAGTCTCCAACATGAGGTGAAAGCCAAACAAATGTGGCAGTCCATGTAACAGCAGTGGATTTATTGTGTTCTCTATGTGGCATCTGCTAATGCCAGCAATGAAGGTATTTATATTATGCTGTAATCCATCCCATGGTTGTTTTTGTGAGCAGTAGTGTCAATGCTGCGGCCTACATTCTCTACCCAATGAGTATGCATGTTTCCGCCTACTCAGTAATGAGTGCTACAGCTATTGGCTAAGGCAAGTCCACATCCTTAGTTCTTGCCACATGACTGTTATAAACAAGTCTAGAGTTGCTGGCTACAACGAGCCCCACACTTCCCTTCCTCCAGCATGGGCAAGCCATCATCAACCACTAACATCTGGCTTATAATTATATAAACCTTTTGCTTCCTACATTTACTAATCTAAACACATTAGCACTCAACAAGACTGAACATCAGACTTCTTGTTTCACCTCTGTTGTCAGCCTTTTAACACTATGCCTTATGCACATAGATAATGAATTTATTCACAACACTAGTAATTCTATCTGAGAAAGGTGTAAATACATAATTAATCTGGAGACTTCCCTCTCATCTAAAAACTTGCCATCTTAGCTTCATACTCCTTCATCAAAATCTTCCACTAATCACACCAAAATGTCTTATGATGTCAATATTAAAAAAATCACTCCTAAAAGCCATCTTGAAGTAAGAAGATTAAGTCACAACAAAAATCAGGCCACTCAACTGCCTCATGCATGCCAACCAAAACGACTAACCCTGAACAAGTTAGGCCAAATCTACCACTCTGAATCACAGCACTAACAGAATTATTTTAGTGATGGGGACTCTTGTCATGCACACTGGCTCATCACTCACATGGTAAGGGTTACAGTTTTTGTCCTTCAGGTACCAAGATTTCTGATATTACAAAAGCCCTAAGCAGCCTAACTCATGACAAATATGCCTAGGACATGGCGGTGGTACATGCAGAAGTAAATGGCCACTGGTCCTGAGTGAAACTCTTCCTTCACCTTGAATGGTGAGTAGATATAAAGACAATGCAACTAGTGTCAGTAATTGGATAAGTAGCTGGTGTGTTTCCAGAGGATCTAGTGTAATTCCAAATGGATCCAGTATATGTCAACATGAATAAGATCCTTGAAAATCCAGTCTGTTTCACTAAGGATGGCTGCACCTCTTCTTTAAAGATTTCCCCATACTATCTGATACCTTTGCTGACTCCAGGGTCATTTTAGATAGAGCCCAGCTGATGGGCATTCTTTTTTTTTCTAAATATTTTATTGATTTTCAAAAAGGCAAAACATAATTTCTACTAGAATACAAATGAAACAAAGACAAACTATATACAATATGTACATATGGCCTATATGAAAAAAATGAGAATAACTTAGAGTTAGAGAGAGGTAGTTACACATAACAAAAAAATCAGTGTAATTTCTCCAAGTACTAAGAAGATAAGGAGATCTTTAAAGTCTCAATGAGAGAAAAAACTTTCTTCCAAGGATTGTTGATCCATTTATTAGGGAATATTCTTGTTTCTTTTACCTTTGTTTCCATATGTATTGTTTCTTCTAGTAGAGTCATAAATTCTTGAAAGTTGGGTTCAGATGAAGTTTTCCATTTTCTTGTAATACATTTTCTAGCAATAGCTAGTATAGTCAATAGTAGTTACAAATTCTTTTTGCTCATAAAGCTGATGGACATTCTAACATATATAACATATCAATCCTGCAACTGATCTACATTAGGCTGGGTCTCCTCAACAACAGAAGTCTAAAATATAAATTGTCTGATATTGAGGTTCTCCTGCATTTGGAAAACATCCATGTCTTTGTAGTTACACAAAACACCCTCCATACCTGGGTTTATTTTATCATGCCTTTAGACACAATTGCAATTATGGTTGACTCTTTTTATTTGTTGAGTAACATATTACCTCCAGGAAGATCTCTTGGGACCCACAAACTGAACTCATTGAAGTACGCATCACTCAAGAAAGGATTAATTATTAATTAATAGCATGTTAAAGTTAACTCTTTTTGTCCCAGATTACCATGTAACATTCCTCAGTGTTCTAAATTTCCCATCTGCTATCATAAATACCATTACTTTCAGTAACTTTAATTTCCTTTCAATCATACCTCTTAGCTATCCAGATTTCCACAGAATGTCCAGATTTTTGCCTCATATTTGTGTTGTTTTCCTCATATAATTTGTGGTTTTCTAGCAAATCACTGAGATTAAAGTCACTAAATAATGACATTACTTTGAGATTCAGACTTTATACTCTCCAGAACATGCATACTAGTACAAATCCTGTTATTGTAACAACATTCTAAGTTTATAAGAGCAGTATTTAAAATATATCCTTATTTTTGAGCCTTTGCTCCCCCCCCACCTGTTATTTTATGTTATGTCCAGATTTGCTGCATTAAGAGGTTGAGTGGTATGCTTTCAATAAAATGGAACAAACACATCTACCTTCAATATGCATTATGGCCAAAAATTGCTAGACTTTATAACCCAAAACTCTCTTCAGCAGTTGTTAAACAAAACTAGAGGATATTTTATTCTACACTTAATTCTTGCAAATATGTTAGTAATGAATTATGTGCCTTGAGCACTGAGTAGTTTTCAAACTATAGAACACCTCGCGTACCCTCTTCAAGAGAACTCTTGATGAGTGGATGGGAAACAGAAAATTCACCCTGAAGATATCTCCAATGGCAATACATGACAGAAGCACTGGGAACTAAGGTCGGGTGGCACTATGCCAGGGTAATCCTATGGCTAGGCTTGTAAAGGCCCCAGGGCCATTAACCTAGTACTCACCTATGAACCTATGAACCCCACATACTATTTTCTTTCCACTATGCATAACTGCAAATGTTCTTTTGTGTATACCTTCCTGACTGTTAGAGGTGCTTCTGTGTGTGTATGTGTGTGTGTGTGTGTGTGTGTGTGTGTGTGTGTGTGTGTGTGTGTGTGTGTGTTTATGTGTTTGTATTTTGAATGTGTAAAACTTGAACAAGTGTCCAGCAAGAACTGAAACAAAATTTACAAACCATCTACAAAATGACCCATTTTAGAGCACTTCAGACTACAAAAGACCACTCAGACTGATGTCATTGAAATACAATAATGAGTTTACATTAAAGTTACATCAATCTGACTGTCTGCACTTCAAATGTCAAACTGTCAAAGTATTCAATTTACTTTACACAAGTGCACACTAGTCCTGCAAAACCAGACTAATACCAAGTTAGTCATTCTCGTGCTTAGGTATCCCATATACCTAAGAATTATAGTCCGCTTGTTCTTCAGAGACAGATCATGATCAAATGGGGCCATAAGCAGGGTAATGGATTACCCCCCCACCTTGCAGCCATTCCAGTGTTCCGTTACTTGGCTATATCTCCCCATTTACCAGAAACACTGTTCCCACCTATCAGTCTGCATATTATTTTCTTTACTTCTACAGAGATTATCGATAATTGTATTTAATTTAAAACATTTATTTCAATTTTTTTAGCACAAACACTGATAGTCACTTGCTGAACAAAACAATTGTCTCACAGTGAAAACAGACTTAGCATAAACAGTGAGCTTTTCTGTCCTTGATAATGACATTTATTTATTTATTTACATTTGTTGACTGGGAGTGTCCGACTGGACGTAGGTCCATTTTCAGCAGAGGCCCGGGGAGAAAAGCTCCACAGTAAAATAAACAGACAGTACTTACATTGTATTACATAGCGATTAACAATTTACATAGCAATTACTTAACAACATATTTACAGATGAAGAACATAGTACATTAGTAGACAACTAGAATCTTTATCCGTGAAGTACATAACAGACATTAACAAATGTTACAATAAGAAGTTTCTGCTGTATAATAAATACTAGACTTATGAGCATCTGAGCTTGCTATAATCAAGGTAGTTAGTGGAGTGGAAAAAAAGGTAGTGGTTGGATGGGGTGCATGATATTAAAGTGGGAGTTGCAAGGGCATAGCCAGCATGTTTTTAGGTGCACTTTTAGTAAAGTTTTGAAGTGGGTGCATGATGGTACGGAGGTAATTGTGGGTGGGAGGAAGTTCCATAATTTGGCTATGGTGCAAGAGAATAGTGCTTCACCAGCAGAGTTATTGGCTTTAGTGATCTGAAAGTGATTTTTGTTGCTGGATCTTAGTGGTCTGGTGGTGCGATAGGGTTGGAGTAGATTCTGGAGGGATGGGACATTTAGTGGATGGTTTACTAGTTTGTGGGCGAGTGAGAGTTGATACCATTGAAGGAGGTGAAGGAGTTCAAGCCAGCCCAGTTCAGCAAGTGAGAGACAGTGGTGACTATGGTAGGATGCCCCTGTGGCGAATCTGGCGATTTTGTTGTAGCAGGTCTCTAGCTTGTTTAGATCACATTGCCTTAGGTTGGTATATATTGGAGAGGCATAAAGTAGGGTGGAGATAAGGTGCGAATTTACTATTGAAATCTTTGCTGCTTTGGTGAGAAGTTGCTTATTTCTGTATAACACTCCTAGTTTTTTGTGGATTTTTTTATGCTCATGGATATGTGAATGTCAAATTTTAATTTATTGTCTATTTCCACTCCTAGCAATTTGGTGTGTTCAGTTGGGTATATAGTGGTGTTGTCTTTTGCTGTGATGTTAAACTGAGAGTTGTTTTGAGTATGTTTGGTGGGTTGGAAGATGAGTAGTTTAGTTTTGTTTGCGTTGAGTATTAATTGGGCATTGGATAACCAAGTTTCAACAGAGGAAAAGGCTTTCTGTGTGACTTTTTGCAGTTTGGGTAGGGACTGGGCTGAGCAGATGATGGTTGAGTCATCTGCATATTGTATGAGTGTGCCATGTTTGGTGGCAGAGGCTAGATTATTGGTGAAAACAGAGAAGAATAGGGGTCCAAGGATGGATCCTTAGGGAACCCCTATGGAGACAGGTAGTTGGGGAGATATGTCATTCTGCCATACAATGGATTGTTGGCGGTCAGACAGGTAACTCTGAAACCAGTTGGTGACTGATTGAGAGAAGGATAGGTTATTGAGGACAGAGATGAGTTGTTTGTGTGGAACCATGTCAAATGCTTTAGATAGGTCTAGGAAAGTAGCAGAGGAGATATAGCCATTGTTTTTATGCTGAAGGATAGTGTTAGTAAAGGAGAGTAAGGCAGTGGTGGTGCTATGGTTTGGTCGGAAACCATGCTGAGTATTGGAAAGGAGGTTGTTAGTAAGGAGGTAGTCTGAGACCTGAGAGTGTATGCATCTCTCTAGTATTTTGGAGAGTGGAGAGAGAATTGCTCTGGGGCGGTAATTGGTTAGATCTGTGGAGGGTCCGCCTTTGTGGAGGGGAATTATATGTGATACATTCCACTGTGTGGGAATGTAACTTTCTGACGGAGATCGGTTAACCAAGATGGATACTGGGTAGGCCAGAGCATCAGCTGCGATTTGAAGGCATTCACTTGGGAGGTTGTCTGCTGCTAATTTGGTGGGCTTAAGTTTAGTTAAGAGTTTTTTTTATGTTGGAGGTAGGTACAGGAGAAAAAGAGAAGGCAGTGGGGAGATTACTAGTTGAAGGTGTGGGTTGGAGGGGAGGGGGGGTTGTGTTGTTTAGTTAGTGATAGTATGGTTTGTATGAAGTGTGTGTTGAATGAGGTAGCAATATTTTCTGAGAAGTGAGGGATGTTAAGAGGAGGGGTACTGACTTTACCTGGGTGGAGGATGGAGTTTATGGAGGACCAGAATTGTTTGGGGCTGTGTTGGGAGGAGTCTAGGGCAGACTGGTAGTATTGGAATTTATTGTGTTTTATTAGCTTTTTGACTCTATTGCGTAGTTCTAGGAATTTCTGTCTAGTTGAGGGGGTTTTGGTTTTGCGCCAGTGCTCCCAGGCTTTATCCCTGTTTTTCATTTCTGACTTAGTGGTTTTCTCTAGCCATGGACAAGGGTTGTGCTCTGTTTCTGGAAAGTCTTATGGGGGCATGGTAATTAAGGATGCTCAGGAAGGTAGTATTAAAAAATTCAACTGCGTCATCAAGACTTGAGGTACTTTAGAGGATGCCAGTAACATTCTTTGAGGGATGAGATGAATGTGAGTGGGTTAAAGTTTAGTTTTTTACGTATTTGACGGTAGATGACAGGTTTAGCTTGGTATAGGTATTTTTTGAGTAGGAATGTTGGGGAGTGATCACTGAGGTTATATGATAAGCAGCCTGTTATATATGACTGGGGGCTCTTACTGACTAGTATTCAATCCAGGGTAGTGTGCTTGCTGGAGTTTTTATTTATCCTGGTTTGTGACTGGACTAGTTGGGTGAAGCCATGAAGGTTTATATGATGGGTTGGATGGTTGCCAGAACAGGATTGCCAGTCAATACTGAAATCACCTAAAATGATAGTTTCTTGTTCATTCATTGAAATAGGATTGAAACCCACACTCAACGAAAATGCATCTAGCCAGTGGCAGATTAAGTTTACCTTTGCACTGTTTTCAAACCATAGGCCACTTGCTGCCATTTTTAGGACAATGCATACACACATGACTTCTTTGATATACCATTAAATTATATTCAGTGTATAGTACAAAACCACTTGTTAGAGTATGTTTTAAATTTGTTGACTTGAGCATTTTTCCAGGAAGCATTGAAACAAAACATATGAACCAATAATGACAAAACTACCCATTTCAGAATATTTTAACCATAAAAGGCCACTCAGACTTCTATCATTACAATCTGCCAATATCAGTCAAGATACACAATCTCTGCAGAAGTAAATGTTATCTGAATCATTCCACAGCAAAGAGATCTGTAACTAATGAAGAGGTTGCTGCTGGCAAAAACTGTACATGCCAGTGTGTTTCATTTACAAATTCAGTGATTGCTTCCCTTGAAGGATAAATTGCTTATGTTACATTAAAAAAAATAAAATGATGAAACTGGTAATATTGCAATAGGGAATGGCTGGCAAACTGACAAAATGTTAATTATTACTAGGCATCTCATCCAAAGGAGGACACACTCAGGAGTACAGCACCCTATTCCCCCTTAAAATGTACTGCAGTATAAGCAATCTATCTACATGGTGGGCCTTCTACACCAAATGTAAGTATGCTACCTGTTGTACTACTAATATTGCTTTGCAATTATATCTCATAAATATTTGTTAAACAGCTGTATATTGAAAACACAGTATGAGCAACAGTAAACTTCTCTTACCTTGAAAATCATAATTCCTTAATAAAGCACTGAAACTCACATTTCCGTGATAATGCTCTGAAACTCACAGTTCCTTGATAATGCATTGAAACTCACAGTTCCTTGATAAAGTATTGCAAGTCACAATTTATTGATAAAGCACTGAAACTCACAATTTTTGATTAGTCTTGCAGTTGGTGTAAATGATTCAGTCTTTTCTCAAATAAAGCTAAGGGTACATGGTTTGAACCTGAGCAAGTTAATTACGCAACCTGCAATATCACACACACACACACACACACACACACACACACACACACACACACACACACACACACACACACACACACACACACACACACACACACACACACACACACACACACACACACACACACACACACACACACACACACACACACACACACACACACACACACACACACACACACACACACACACACACACACCTCAGCTGTTCATTCAAATATGCATTCACCATCATTTGACACACACTTGCTCTGCTGTGTGTTCAGTTTAGCACTCACTGCTTCAGCTGCTGTTCATTCTGCTTCCGTCCCATGGCTGTTGATTTCTGCTTCATTCAGTCTTCTGTGTAATGTCAGCATGCACATCCATTTTAGCTTCAGTCATCTATTCCATGTGAGGACACGATATCTAACTTCCTGCTCTGCCATTACATTTCTTAAAGTTTACATTAGGATGTTGTCCCAATGCTTACATTTCTGGAGTTTGCTGTTCCAGCAGAAGTCTTCTACAAGTGTTCTTGCAGAAAGTTTTCCATGAGATCCTAAAGCCCTCCTGTGTTTACAGATGTCTTCAGGGTTTTACAGAAGAGATGTTTATTTTTCAACCTCCAAGCCAACAAGGACCCCCCCCCCCATGTCAACAGGAGCCCTAGGCACCTGCCTTGGTTGCCTAATGCTGGATCTGGCTCTGCTCTTGTTGACTGTACACTGCTTAGATGTCTGATAAACAGCAGTTAAAGACACAGTGTATTTCAAGTTTGTTACACACACACACACACACACACACACACACACACACACACACACACACACACACACACACACACACACACACACACACACACACACACAGAAACTAGCCCAAGTGTTCAAACTTACCTCAGATAAATGTATAGTAGTCTTGCAAATCCAGAATATCTATGGATTAAGTATTATACAATGACTGGCCATTAACATTCTAAAACGAGCATGCTGTTTAGCCAGCCTAACCAGCATGCCCATTGGAAATATGAGAATATACCAACAGAAAAAGGTGCGGTCACCTGAACTTCTTTCCATTGGTATATTATTTAATTTTTAACTTTTATTCAACAAAAATAAAAACAAAATTTGTAGTCCAGACTCCAAACATATGAGAGAGACACCATGCAGAAAATAAAAGGGAAATCAGGTACTTTGTTTAAAACTCAAGACATGTACCTGATTTCCCTTGTATTTCCTCCATTCTGTCTCTCTCCTACCCTAAACTTCCAGAACTTTTTTTTTAATTAAAAAAAAATAAATAAATGAAAAGTGGAGCAACTGAGATCTTCTTTTCTCCTTTGCTTACTTTCCCGAGCACTGATGTGCTGGATATGTGTGGAAATGCAAGTCCCATATGCATTTGCAGTACATCAACAAAAGGAAGCAGTATACCACCAGCTGCAGAAGAACAGTAATGCACAGTTATACAAAGACATTATTTAAGAAAAGTAAGTATTTTTTTTCTTAAATAATGTCATTGTATAATAGCAATAACTGACTCTGTGGTTGTGGTATATTGAAATTTGCCCACAGTTGGCTTTATTTAATCACTTGGGCTTCATCCCCATGATTAAACCACAGCAACCGTGGGTAAATCTTCAATATACCGCACCAACGTCGTCAGTTATTGCTATGGCATGCTCGCCTTTGGTGCTGTGGCTTTTATTCCAACTGTGTGTGATTGGAATAATTTTCCATTGCTGACATTGCAGTGCAGCATAGGAAAATGCTGCATTTCTGGGTGGGTTGTCCTTCTTTTGAGATATTAAATGAGACCCAATCTGGTTCAGTTGGTAATAGCTCAGGTAGATGTAAAACATCCAGTAGAAATTATCAAAAAAATCAATAAGGGAATTTATTTTGTGTCATTGCCAAATCCTCACTAGTCAGTGCAACAAACAAATTTTCTATCCCCTGAAAAGAGAGCAGAAGGCTAGAGGGGCAATCCCAGGCAACAAAGTATAAGTAAATGAATTTTAACTGATCAAATGAGAAGACTTTCAGGTAGTATTATCCACAGACAGACTCTACTCTATCCAGGAATTATAGCCACATTGTTGTTTGCCCATTGTCTAATTTTGATAAAACAATAATACCTCTCAAACTCTTGGCACAAGAATCAGCACAAAAAAACACAAAATAATGAGAAACTAAATTCAAAAACTAAGGACTGATTTTAAATAGTGCTCTAGACTAGCATTTTTTCAAGAGTGTGCATTTTCTAAAGGGTATTAAGAGTAAAACTCACATATCTGCCATTATTTAGTGACTGCAATCGATAATGATTTGCAAGAATACCACAAATATTTTAAAGGACAGACCAACAATGAGGCAAAATCAGAAGCATTCTGCAAAATCATGGATGGGTGAGTGAGAGTGATAAAATTCATCTTAGCTTTATTCAAACAGCAGCCACAAGTTGCCCATCTTATTTAACAACATTACATAATAGTCCAGCAAAGCCAGAATAAAGGCTGTTTTAACCAATGTGAGCAATGACAACCACCATCAGCAATTCTCGTCCCCACACAGCACCAGTGCTCAGCAATTATAAGCCCATTGTTGAGTATGCATCTCAGGTGTCTGATTTTGACAAAAATAAACAAAAAAATAGTAACAAATGCAGTAAGGTAAGTTTGCCTCATATATATATATATATATATATATACACAGTAGTCCACGTATTCCAAATTAATTAACACAAAATCACACTAGTCCTTGCAAAGCCAGATAGTTTAAACTGAGCATATGACAGCAGGGCAAGTAACTTTTATCCACAGACAGCCTCTTATCACCAGTCTCACACAGCAGTAATAGCCAGCTTGCTGTGTGTACCATCCTTGATTGTGAAAAGAAATACTACCTTTTAAAACTATAAGCACGTGAACTGGGGGCATAAAAAAAAACAGACAAAGCCTAAAAGACAGGAAATGTATTTGAATACTACTCATATACTTAGAAAATTGCTAGAATACCAGGTTTGCATTACTATTCATTTCCTAAAGGATGTGCAATGTGAAACGCATCTGTCTGTCGTTATTTAGAGAATGTAGTTTATTACTATTCATTTCCTAAAGGATGTGCAATGTGAAACGCATCTGTCTGTCGTTATTTAGAGAATGTAGTTTTAGACTATTCATTTCCTAAAGGATATGCAATGTGAAACGCATCTGTCTGTCGTTATTTAGAGAATGTAGTTTTAGACTATTCATTTCCTAAAGGATGTGCAATGTGAAATGCATCTGTCTGTCGTTATTTAGAGAATGTAGTTTTAGACTATTCATTTCCTAAAGGATATGCAATGTGAAACGCATCTGTCTGTCGTTATTTAGAGAATGTAGTTTATTACTATTCATTTCCTAAAGGATATGCAATGTGAAACGCATCTGTCTGTCATTATTTAGAGAATGTAGTTTTAGACTATTCATTTCCTAAAGGATGTGCAATGTGAAACGCATCTGTCTGTCGTTATTTAGAGAATGTAGTTTATTACTATTCATTTCCTAAAGGATGTGCAATGTGAAACGCATCTGTCTGTCGTTATTTAGAGAATGTAGTTTATTACTATTCATTTCCTAAAGGATGTGCAATGTGAAATGCATCTGTCTGTCATTATTTAGAGAATGTAGTTTTTGACTATTCATTTCCTAAAGGATGTGCAATGTGAAACGCATCTGTCTGTCGTTATTTAGAGAATGTAGTTTTAGACTATTCATTTCCTAAAGGATGTGCAATATGAAACGCATCTGTCTGTCGTTATTTAGAGAATGTAGTTTATTACTATTCATTTCCTAAAGGATATGCAATGTGAAACGCATCTGTCTGTCGTTATTTAGAGAATGTAGTTTTAGACTATTCATTTCCTAAAGGATGTGCAATGTGAAACGCATCTGTCTGTCGTTATTTAGAGAATGTAGTTTTAGACTATTCATTTCCTAAAGGATGTGCAATGTGAAACGCATCTGTCTGTCGTTATTTAGAGAATGTAGTTTTAGACTATTCATTTCCTAAAGGATATGCAATGTGAAACGCATCTGCCTGTCGTTATTTAGAGAATGTAGTTTATTACTATTCATTTCCTAAAGGATGTGCAATGTGAAACGCATCTGCCTGTCGTTATTTAGAGAATGTAGTTTTAGACTATTCATTTCCTAAAGGATATGCAATGTGAAACGCATCTGTCTGTCGTTATTTAGAGAATGTAGTTTTAGACTATTCATTTCCTAAAGGATATGCAATGTGAAACGCATCTGTCTGTCGTTATTTAGAGAATGTAGTTTATTACTATTCATTTCCTAAAGGATATGCAATGTGAAACGCATCTGTCTGTCGTTATTTAGAGAATGTAGTTTTTGACTATTCATTTCCTAAAGGATGTGCAATGTGAAACGCATCTGTCTGTCGTTATTTAGAGAATGTAGTTTTAGACTATTCATTTTCTAAAGGATATGCAATGTGAAACGCATCTGTCTGTCGTTATTTAGAGAATGTAGTTTTAGACTATTCATTTCCTAAAGGATGTGCAATGTGAAACGCATCTGTCTGTCGTTATTTAGAGAATGTAGTTTTTGACTATTCATTTCCTAAAGGATGTGCAATGTGAAACGCATCTGTCTGTCGTTATTTAGAGAATGTACTTTCAGACTATTCATTTCCTAAAGGATATGCAATGTGAAATGCATCTGTCTGTCGTTATTTAGAGAATGTAGTTTATTACTATTCATTTCCTAAAGGATATGCAATGTGAAACGCATCTGCCTGTCGTTATTTAGAGAATGTAGTTTTAGACTATTCATTTCCTAAAGGATGTGCAATGTGAAATGCATCTGTCTGTCGTTATTTAGAGAATGTACTTTTAGACTATTCATTTCCTAAAGGATATGCAATGTGAAACGCATCTGTCTGTCGTTATTTAGAGAATGTAGTTTTAGACTATTCATTTTCTAAAGGATATGCAATGTGAAATGCATCTGTCTGTTGTTATTTAGAGAATGTAGTTTTAGACTATTCATTTTCTAAAGGATGTGCAATGTGAAACGCATCTGTCTGTCGTTATTTAGAGAATGTAGTTTTTGACTATTCATTTCCTAAAGGATGTGCAATGTGAAACGCATCTGTCTGTCATTATTTAGAGAATGTAGTTTTTGACTATTCATTTCCTAAAGGATGTGCAATGTGGAATGCATCTGTCTGTCATTATTTATTTTTTTTTTTTCTCAAAAATCTTTTTATTGAATTATAAAATATAACATAACAACAAACATCAAAACATTGTAAATATAGTAATTTAGGAGTTATTTGAAGTTACACAACATATATAAGCATATTTCAACTCATGAATGTGAAAATTAAAGAAAACAACAGTATATACAATATGTACAAATGGTGACCAAAGTACAAATGATTAAATGATATTTTAATCATATGAGAAAATGAAGTATGAAGGTAAATAAATCCTATTAGTGTACTAAGACAAAAAAGTAAAAACTATTAATCAATATTAATAATATAGAGGACCTTCTCTATAGTTTTGTTATTTAAAGCCATTTTTTTGGGACTCTTCAACATAGATTTTTGTGCAGAAATGTACGAGTAAGCCATTGTTCTAAAGGCATTCCAATTCAATTTAGTGCGATCAAGCCAGTTTTTAGTAATGTAAAGTTTTATGAGAGAGAAAATGAATATAAATACATGTGTGTCTAATTTAGAAAGATGTATCGAGGGTATGTGAAGAATTGCTGTTTCCCAGGATAGAGTGGATTTGTGATAACCCATTTTCTGTAACCTTACCTTCAAAGAAGTCCAAAGTTTATGTGAATAGTGGCAATACCAAAAAATATGCAGAAGGTCAGCTTTTGGAAATGAGCAACAGGGACAAGAGGGAGACTTACTGGCATCAAATTTATTAAGTTTGGAAGGGGTATGATATGCATTATTATTTATCATTAATTGGGTATAGAACAGTTTCTTAAAAGGGGAGTGTTCCAAAGTGTTTCTAATGGCCAAGAGTTTTTGTTTCTCAGTTAATTGAGAATTATGTTTATCCCAGAAGTTGGAGAAAAGACATAATGAGTCTTGTATGAATTTGTTTAATAAGTTATATGATTTTGAGAGCATTTTCTCAGGGAGTGATAATGTTTTAATTATTGTATCTAAATTATTAAGATCTTGTTCTTTTGGCTTTTTAAGAGCGCATTTAGCCATAATTACATCCCTTAATTGACGTAAAATTATAGTATATTTACAATTGACTTTCAGTATATTCCGCAGATTAGTCAGGGACAAATCATTATATTTCAAGAGATCCCAAACATTCATATTTTTGATAAGAGGGTAATTTATAAGATTAAACGACATATTATCTAATTTAAGATTGGGATTCAAGTGAAGTGGTTGAAGTAAATAAAGACTATTATCAAGCTTGACAAGTTTCATTAGCTCCTGAAATGCTTTGATCTTTTGTTTTAGGAAATTAGAGATTTTGAGTGTGTTTATGATATCTATAGAGATGAATGGAATGGCAGCAGGGTTAATGTTTTTGGATATGATATATTGATGCCATAACTTAACCCAAATTGGAGATTGATTGTAGTTAATATTGTTCAGTTTAGAAATAGAAAGAAGTTTGTTGGCCGAAACAATTAAATAATAGAGATACAAATTTGGCAGACCCAAACCACCCCTGTCTTTAGAGGTAGATAATTTAACATAAGAAATCCTAACTGTTTTAGGAAACCACACAAATTTAGCTAGTTCTTTATTAACTCTATCAAAGAAAGATTTAGGAATGATGTGGTCTGAGGAATTGAATTGATAGAGAAATGTAGGGAGAATATTCATTTTAATCACTGCAGCTTTGGATAAAAGTGATAGGTTAAGTAGTTGCCATATACGCATATCAAGCATTATTGATGTCCATATTTTATTCAAGTTATTTTGAAATGTAGATAGGCTATTTTGATCCACATGAATACCCAGATATTTAACTCCATAAGTAACGTTAAAAGAAGATCCAGGAAATAGGTATGGTTTATGTGCCAAATAATTTAAAGGGAGAATATGAGTCTTTTGGGAATTAATGTGATAATCCGACGTAAGTGAAAATTTCTCAATAGAGTTGACCAGTTTGTTTAGGTCTGTGGTAGGTGTTTGAAAGTATATTACTAAATCATCCGCAAAAGCTAAGAAGGGTAAATTAGTGTTCAAGACCCTAGGAATCCTATGGAATGTATTTTGTGTTATGTATAAAAGTAATGGTTCTAAATACAAATTAAAGTGAAAAGGAGATAAAGGACAGCCCTGTCTTGTACCATTAGTAATCTTTATAGGTAGTGATGTAGATCCATTAATATACAGTCTGGTAAAGGATTCTTTATATAAAGTTTTGATTAAATTTATAAATGATATAGGAATATTAAAACAGGTCATAGTTTGAAAAAGGAAGTCCTAACTCACTCTATCAAATGCTTTTGATGCATCAAGAATCAATACATATAATGGGTTATTATCATTTTCCGTGAGATGTATAATGGATTCCATAGTCAGAGTGTTGTCCCATGCATGTCTATGAGATGTAAAACCTGATTGGTATGGGGAGGTTATTGATGTTAAAACTTTCTTTAGTCTATTAGCCAAAATAGAAGATAAAATTTTAATGTCTAAATTGATTAATGAAATGGGTCTGTAATTATTGGGGTCAGTTTTGTCTTTATTATTCTTTAAAATTAGTATAGTTTTTGAGGTGTTCCAGTGGAGATCAGCTATGTCATTTATTGTAATGTAATTATAAACCTTGAACAAGAAGGGAGCAATTACTGACTTAAAGGATTTAAAAAATTCCGGTGTGAATCCGTCTGGACCTGGGGATTTACCAAGTTTAAGTTTGTCAATGGAATCCGAGATTTCAAGGAGACTTAGAGGAGCTGACAAAATGTTTTGTTGTTTTTCATTCAACATAGGGAACATTATAGAACTTAGGAAACTATTTATATGACAATTAACAATAGGTTTAGAGTTTTTGGAATATAAACCAGTATATAATAGTGTAAAAAGTTGTAAAATTTCCTTGTCAGTGTTATATACTTGATTTTTGTATTGTATAGGCGATATTTTAGGCCGATCAAAGTTTTTTTTAATTATTCTTGCTAAAGTTTTGGAAGGTACTTGAGCCCATTCAGAGTAAGTAGCTAATAATCTTTGCTCCATTATTGAGAGGTTATTTTGATGTAATAAAAGAAGTTCTTTTTGAGATTGTATAATTTGCTTATAATATGAAGGGTCCGGGTTTAATCTATATTGAGTTTCAAGAGATTGAATCTTTAGTTTTAGTAATCTTTCTTTATTATTAAATTGTTTTTTAAGGTATGAAGCCTTACCAATGAACATTCCCCTCAGCCTAGCCTTGCAAGCAGCCCACTGTATATCATAGGGAATATCCGTTGAGTCTAGGTTATTTTCCATTTCTTGAATTATTTCTATACAAGTTTTACCAATATCTTTATTAGAGAGCAAATTATTATTCAAAGTCCAATTATTTTGTTTGAATGTATGTCTATATTTAAAGTCCATATTTAATTTTAGTAAGATTCTAGAGTGATCAGAGAAAAATCTGGGCTCAGTACTAAAGTCTAATAACAATTGTGATAGAAAAGTAGATATAAGAAAGAAATCTAACCTTGACCATGAATGATAACATTTTGAGTAATATGTATATATATCTTTTTTATTTGAGTATTTAGTAAGTTGTAGATGGTCTATAAGATTATAGTCTAATATTAGGTCTTCTAGCGCAAGGGAAGCTTGTTGATTATAAGAAGAGGAACAGCTAGTGCGGTCTATAACTGGGTTAATTACAGCATTCCAGTCTCCACCTACTATAATATAGTGATCTTTATAAGACGAGAGAATATTATATATCTGTAGAATAAAAAAATGTTGATGGCTACAAGGACCATAAATATTTAGCACCAAAAGTGGTTTATCTAAATTTTGTATGGTGGAGGTAAAGTAGCACCATCTTCCCTCATTGTCATGTTTTTCTTCGATAATAATCCCCTGAAATTTTTGTTTAATTATGATAGCCACCCCTCTGGCATTAGAAGTGTCACCAGAAGCTATTATTTTTTTGATCCACTTTTTACTTTTTTCTTTGTACCTGTCATCCCTAGGAAAATGTGTTTCTTGCAGAAAACATATATTTGCATGTGATTTATACATTAAATGGAATAGTAAAGATTTCTTAGCTTTTTCTTAATCCCTCTTACATTCCAGGAATCAATTATTAATAAATTATTCATATGATTATCAAAGGCCTATTAGACGAAATGCAGGAGAATAAATTGTTTGTGTATGAAAAAAAGTGAAAAAATGAAGAAAAAAAAGAAAAACAAAACTTAGTCCCAGTACAACAATTATTATGCATAAAGGTATGATTCAAAATAAAATTTACTTTAGTCTCAAAATCTTCCCACTTCCCTACCCCAGTGCCTACCCACCTAAACTTATCTAAAGAAGGAAGATATGGATAGCTATATGTATGATGCATATACTTGGTCACCAATAAATCCCATGTAACTAAAGAGAATTTGAGTAAAGTCCTGAGAAGGACTATAATAAAGTTAACACAACTAAACATATTTACACAATAATCTAACAACAAGATGCCCGACATACTTTACCCCATTCACATGTATATTCACAAACTCCTATAAAGTTAATTAAAATTATGACAAATAAAGAAAATATTGTTAATCTAACACTATAATATATATTTGCATTAATAGGTGTGTGTGAAACATAAATATCATAGTAGAATTTTAATACATCTAGAGCAAAGTAAACATGTAAATAAATGTATTAACAAAAGAGTATATCTCAAACCCTATAATTTAAAAGTATCTAGAATAAAAAGTATTAATTTATTTATTTAAGATATAATATTTTTGTATCAATAAACCATATAATCAATAGATCTCTGACTAATAAAGTAATTATTGACTAAACTAATTCGTAGAACACAAGTGAATATAATTTCTATTAAAAGTGGGATCACCATCACAACTAATATCAATCATCCAACTAGTATACAATTTCAAGTCTCCCATCTACATTACATACAGTAAAAAATAAGTAAAATATTGTTTAATAACCTATCATAGATATGGTTTCACTCTGAGTTAGGTAATGTGTATAATGTAATGTATGTCAAGGACTCAAGGAATCCCCTAACACATATGTTAAGCACTACCCAATCTAGTAATATCTTATGATGTTTCATATTTCTGTATAGAAAATTACATTTTAATCATAAATAAAGTAATGAAAAACAGACCCTAACCCACCTCCCTCTGTTAAATAATTTGCCAGCCTAAGCCCACTGTGGAAGGACATTAACATAGATTTAACTCTGAATTCATTTAGATACGCACAAAGCTATAATATATGAAAGTACAGTTATCGAAAAGGCTTGACGTGTTTGGTGTACTTAGGGAACAAAACAGTAGGTAAAAAACCTTATAACATAAGGTTTAACAATGTCATTTTTGAAAAAGCAGTCTCAGAGGCAGCGAAGCCTCAGTGCATACACAGAAATCCTCTCGAATATGGAACAAGCCTCTCAAAGCGCGTAAAGCATCAGATTCAACCTACGCGGGGAAAAAACACGCTTACGTGAATGAACAACAACATGACAGCCAGAACAGAGTCTCCGACGATGAGAATCCACCTTCTACATAAAGCAAGGCCTCAAAAAACCAGGAAACCACACTCTAAACAATCAGAAGCGTGTAAAGGATTCAATACATCCAAATCTGCGATCACTTCCAAGCCAGACAACTACAGCAACAGGATACTGATTTTAAACAGCTTGCCACTGCCATGATGAGAGAATCTTTGTTTTCCCCATATCACGACGCTAATGCAGAACCATATATGAAGGGAAACACTGTCTATCGTATTCCAGACACAAATCAAGAGGTTTCAGCAAGGTTAGTAGCATAATATCAGCACTGAAGTCTGGATATTGCAGCTTCCATTTTGATAAGTGACAATTTAATATTGAAAGCAATGGTTCCTTAAATATTTAGGCTTTGATGATTCTCAAATACTATGTAAGCAGTACATATAAGTATTACAAACACTAGAGTATATGACTAATCTAGTTATTTTCAAGCATATGACTTTCTTACAATAAGTCTGGACTGAATTTTCATTTTGTGAAAGGTCTGTCATATGGTCATTGTATTTAAACAATACATATTATGATATGTTGGTTTACATATCTAACAGCAAATGTACTTACAACAGTTAGATGAGTTACTTTTGTGCAGCTGTATCAGGAAGGATCTTGAATAATTTTAGTAAGATGTCTTTTGCTTCTTGTGGATTTGTAATTATATGTCTCTTGTCATTGTAGTTGAAAGATAGAGTGTTTGGGTAACTCATACGGAACTTGATTTCCCTTTTTATCAGGTCTGCACAGTATGGAGATAGCTTTTGTCTATTCAGTTTTATTTGAGGAGGTAAATCCTGTGAAAAGGTCAGCTTATGTGAATTCCAGATGAGATTTTTTTTACTTTTGGCTGCTACCAGAATACTTTGGGTATCTTGAAAGTTTAGTAGCTTTGTGTAGATAATCCGAGGTGGAGCTGAATCTTGGCCAGACGCAGAGCTCTGTGTGCTCTTTCTACAATTAAGGATTTTGAAGTTGTCTCACAGTTAAGTAATGCCTCAAATATTTGTTTAGTCACTGATAGTAAGTTTTGATTTTCATAAGATTCCGGTAAACCTCTAATTATTATATTATTTCTACGACTTCTTGCCTCTAAGTCCAGTAATTTAGCTTGTACTTCTGTAATAATGGTATCTTTGGATTTTAGATCTCGATCTACAGTATCTGCTCTCATTTCCAAAGCTAAATATTTATTTTCAAGAATGTCCATTCTTTCATTTATCTGTTTTAAGGTTTTACCAAAATCAGTGAACTGAACAGAAAAACTCTGTATGGCACTCTGAATGGGTTGTAATGCCATCTTTAAGTCTTCCAAATGAAAGTTAGAGTCACTTTTATCTTTGGCACTTACTTTAATATTCTCAGTAGTTTGTTTAGTGGTTCTTAATCTTTTAGCGCCAGTGTCCTTCTCTGGAGAAAGCATAGAAGAAAATTTGGCCTTGGTTGTCTGTGTAATCATGGTGTCAGAGTTGCCAGCCATGCCCAGGATAGAGGAGTGAAAACAGAATGCTTGACACAGGGTAGAACTTCTGGAGTGCACGTGGCAGGAGACAGTTGAAGTCCAAAATTTGTCTGAGGTAAATTATTAAAAAAAGTTAAACTTTTTTGAAAATAAATAAGTTCAGAATGAAGGAATTTTGTCAGAGATACTTTCTATAAAAAACTGTGGAGGAATTACACTTTAAAGTTGTTAAAAGAAGCTGGTAATGTCAAAGCTGTGAGGAGCTCAGTGAATAGGGAGCAGTCTAGCCGGCGACCATCTTGGACCTCTGTCTGTCATTATTTAGAGAATGTAGTTTTTGACTATTCATTTCCTAAAGGATGTGCAATGTGAAACGCATCTGTCTGTCATTATTTAGAGAATGTAGTTTTAGACTATTCATTTCCTAAAGGATATGCAATGTGAAACACATCTGCCTGTCGTTATTTAGAGAATGTAGTTTATTACTATTCATTTCCTAAAGGATGTGCAATGTGAAACGCATCTGTCTGTCGTTATTTAGAGAATGTAGTTTTTGACTATTCATTTCCTAAAGGATGTTTAATGTGAAACGCATCTGTCTGTCGTTATTTAGAGAATGTACTTTTAGACTATTCATTTCCTAAAGGATATGCAATGTGAAACGCATCTGTCTGTCGTTATTTAGAGAATGTAGTTTTAGACTATTCATTTTCTAAAGGATATGCAATGTGAAACGCATCTGTCTGTCGTTATTTAGAGAATGTAGTTTTAGACTATTCATTTTCTAAAGGATGTGCAATGTGAAACGCATCTGTCTGTCGTTATTTAGAGAATGTAGTTTTAGACTATTAATTTTCTAAAGGATATGCAATGTGAAACGCATCTGTCTGTCGTTATTTAGAGAATGTAGTTTTAGACTATTCATTTCCTAAAGGATGTGCAATGTGAAACGCATCTGTCTGTCGTTATTTAGAGAATGTAGTTTTAGACTATTCATTTCCTAAAGGATATGCAATGTGAAACGCATCTGCCTGTCGTTATTTAGAGAATGTAGTTTTAGACTATTCATTTTCTAAAGGATGTGCAATGTGAAACGCATCTGTCTGTCGTTATTTAGAGAATGTACTTTTAGACTATTCATTTCCTAAAGGATATGCAATGTGAAACGCATCTGTCTGTCGTTATTTAGAGAATGTAGTTTATTACTATTAATTTTCTAAAGGATATGCAATGTGAAACTCATCTGTCTGTCGTTATTTAGAGAATGTAGTTTTAGACTATTCATTTTCTAAAGGATATGCAATGTGAAACGCATCTGTCTGTCGTTATTTAGAGAATGTAGTTTTAGACTATTCATTTTCTAAAGGATGTGCAATGTGAAACGCATCTGTCTGTCGTTATTTAGAGAATGTAGTTTTTGACTATTCATTTCCTAAAGGATGTGCAATGTGAAACGCATCTGTCTGTCATTAGTTAGAGAATGTAGTTTTTGACTATTCATTTCCTAAAGGATGTGCAATGTGAAACGCATCTGTCTGTCATTATTTAGAGAATGTAGTTTTAGACTATTCATTTCCTAAAGGATGTGCAATGTGAAACGCATCTGTCTGTCATTATTTAGAGAATGTAGTTTTTGACTATTCATTTCCTAAAGGATATGCAATGTGAAACGCATCTGTCTGTCGTTATTTAGAGAATGTAGTTTATTACTATTCATTTCCTAAAGGATATGCAATGTGAAACACATCTGTCTTTCGTTATTTAGAGAATGTGGTTTTAGACTATTCATTTTCTAAAGGATATGCAATGTGAAACGCATCTGTCTGTCGTTATTTAGAGAATGTAGTTTTTGAAGATTTGCCAGCAAACAACAAATTATGTCCATAACTGAACAAAAATATGAAACAAAAGCAGGAACACTGTGCAAAACTAAAGACAACTAAGAACTGTGTCATTTCAACTGTTTCACATAAACAGTCACATGTTTCCCATCTTAATTCCCACAAATTCACACTAGTCATAGGTTCATAGGTAGGTACTAGGCTATTGGCCCTAAGGCCTATATAAGCCTAGCCAAAAATGTACCCTGGCTTTCTCCACCCAAGAAAATTATTTTCCTGTGCCCTTGTCGAGCAGAGCCACAGAAGTGCTCCCTGGGGTGAATTTCCTATTTCCCATACAATCATCAAGATTTTTCTTGAAGTGTGCTAATGAGGACCTCGGTTTGACATACATAGGTAGTCTGTTCCAGAGTATGGGAAATCTCTGGGACAGGAATCTATCCCTCCAGCATGTTCTGTTTATTGTGGTGACAAGGTTTAGGTCCCTAGAGCGTGTAGCTTGGAGGGATTGGGATTTCTTTAAGTGGAGCATCTCCAACAGCTCTGGGTTTGACATAGCTTTGTATGTTAGGCAGAGATCACCTCTGAGTAGGCGATATCTGACGGATTAAAGCTGGAGTTTTTTGAGATGGTCTGCATAGGGCATCTGTTTGAGGCCAGTAATCCTCTTTGTGAGGTGTTTCTGTGGCCTTTCCAGTTATTATAGATGTCTTGTGAGGTACATACCAAAAGGGGCGTTGTTCTCTATAATGGGTCTAATGAGTGATGAGTAGAGGGGAAGAATGACCTCTTTTTTTCTGGATGAGAAACCTTTTGTGATGAGGTGAGCCACGTAGAAGGATTTCCTGACCACTGTGGTGATGTGATTATCAAAGGAGAGACTACTGTCCACCTGTGTCCCAAGGTCTCTTATCACATTTTTGGCATTAAGTAGACTACCAGCTATGTGGTAGTTCATGGGTACAGAGTTTTTACCAAAGGGGATGACAATACACTTTTTGGCATTGAGGTTCAGGCTATGGCTTTGACACCAGGCGTCTGTCTCAGTGAGGCCCTTTTGTCGTATGTCCACATCGTTAGGAGTTTCAATTATGGATCCTAGTTTGCAGTCATTTGCAAACTTTGTTAGCCAAAGATCTTCTGTGTTAGCCTGTACTTCAGAGAAGTAGATACCAAACAGGAGAGGATCCAGGACTGAACCCTGTGGTACTCCACTTGTCACTGGTCTGAAGTCAGATTTGGAGTCTGCTACTTTCACAGTGTGGGTTCTGTCAGTGAGCCGGTTGGCATCCCATCTTGTGACATAGGGATTTATACCAAGTTTAGTGAGCTTATCTATAATTCCAGAGTGGGGGATGGTGTTGAAAGCCATGGCGAGATTTAGATAAGCTGTGTGAACTACCTTGCCCTCATCTATGGCTTTGGTAACTGCTTCAAAGAAGTCAATCAGGTTTAGGAGACATGCTCTGCCTTTTACAAATCTGAATTGTGTAGGGTCCAGAATTTGGAGATTACCAATGTCTTTGTTTATGAGTTTCATGATGATACATCCCATGGCCTTGCAGACCAGGCTCATCAGGCTAATGGGGCAGTAGTTCCCGGTGTCCATCGTGGCTCCCCCTTTGTGGAGTGGGATAACCGTCACGGTGCACCATTCAGTGGTCACAAAGCCTGAGGTGTGGCTATGATTGAACATGGTACTTAGGTAGCAGGCCAGTTCATTCTGTAATTCATGTAGAATGCAGCCTGGGATATTTTCAGGTCCCATGGATGCTGTCTTCTTGGCTTTGGAGAGTGTGTTTTTTAACTGTGGAGCCGTGATTACAGGAACATTGCATTCTTCCGGTATAGAGATGGGTCCTCTAGGGGGTGAGAGGGGGGTAAAGTTAGCACTGAACCTATCTGCCAGGATGTTGGCAATATCAGTTGGCTCTGTATATTTAGTGCCATTGTGCTGTAACTCAGAGCAGATATGAGTGTTGCCATTGAGATTCTTGGCATAGCTATAGAATGTTTTGTGGTTGTCTTTAGAGTCAGTGGTAATTTTGTTTTTGTAGCTAGCCTTGGAGGATTTTATAAGGGATCTCAGCTTCTTACTGAGGTTGACCAGGGAGCTCCTCCACTCATGCATAGACAGACAGTTTAAAGTGAATAAATACAAGAAGGCATGTTACTTTTATCTACAGACAACCCTCATCGCCATCCCCCACTTAGCAGCTGTAATCACTTTGCTGTGTAAGCCTCAGCATATTTTGATAAAAAGAATACCTCTCAACCTGTTATCACAAATATCAGGGATAAAGTCAGTAAATAATGGAAGGAAAAAACCTAAATTCAGAGACAGTCTTGGTGTTGACCAGCCAACACATTTCCGACAGAGTTGCAAATGCTCTTTTACCTCGTAGTTTCCATCCCCTAACCAGTCTGTATGCTGTCTGAACTCTTTGTATAGTCACCACCGTAAACTATGGAAAAATCTATAACAAGACAATATACAATAAGATTAGAGTATGTCCTCTGTCCATTTTCCCCTGACCTCTTGAGTTTTTGTTTTGGGTAATTACCTTATGTCTGCTTGTTACTTCTTAGTGTTGACTGGTTTTCAACAGGTATGTATCATTTCCTGTTCTCTTTAATGTACGTAGCTTCTCAAAAAAATTAGTTTAAGGCATTTTTAATAGTAAAAACACAAATATAATTTCTACTGCACTATGCTTGCCTAATGCACAAGCAAATTTTTATTTTGTTGTTTAAAAAATTACTAAATGTAGCTGAATCATTTTGCACAAGGGTTGTATGTGCATGTGGCACTTTTTTACCATAGCATGTCTGTACTGCACATTTCTGAGCTTAGTTTTATTATTTGAGTATGAAGAAATATGGGTGGCTATTAAATGCTTTACTGTTCTTACAGTAGTAAAATACATTTTATAACAATAGCAACTGTTGCACTTAGCATGCAAGCTAACTAAGGGCCAGATTAATTAACAGTTACACCAAATGCATACTAAGTGTGCATGATATGTATTTAAGAACATCCGTACCACATTTTTTGTGCTTTCTAGTTACTCAGAAATGTTACACTAAGTGTACATGTAGTCTACACTTTGTGGTAACCTTTATGAATCCATGTCAATATTTAAAGCTGCAAGAATAAAATTAGGAGATAAAAGGTGTGAGTTATGCCTGTGCTGCCTGTTGACTCAGAAAGGTGGACCTCCAGTGGACACTTAGTATAGGCATTATTGAATGCTGTGGTGTGTTAAAAATGCTGGATACAAGAGCTTAAAAGAAAACATGCATGAGTAGTTTGACCAGTTGACAACCATGACCCCCCCCAGTAGTTTAGACCTGGGATGGTTGCCCAAATCACATCTGTTATAATACACCATACTTTTTGTACTACTTATAGTCTGGTATCTTCTTCTGCAGTGCAGTCTAACCACAAAGTTATGACTTTAACTTAAACTCCCTAAAGTTCCTATGGTGAATTTAAGGACTGCATACATGGAATCTTCAAACTACTCTATGATGAAACATCAACATGAACTTATAACAGTGCCACCCCAAACCTTGTTACTCTAGAAAGCTTCATTAAGGAATTCTACCCTCATTTAGAAAAAATCATAGTGCTAGCAGTCCCTACCAGAATCAAGTGTCATGAGAAATTCAAAAATAAACAAGCTTGGTAGTCCACCATGATAAAGTCTGAAAAAAAAGAATGAAACACCCTAATTTATAGAAGTGCTAGAGAGATGCCCCTACCAGGGACAGGCACTAGGTATTCTCAGCAAGAAGCACAGCATCATGCAGAGGGTCAGTAATGACAACTACCAGTTTTCAAGAAAAACATTACTAAGGGTTGCACAAATCAGTGCTGAATAAGGAAGGCAATGTACAGCCGTCACAGCAAGATCACCACCATGAAAGAGTCAAACAGGTGTGAGCTGACGAATGGCATGAGCACCAGCACACAACCAAACCTAATGGCAAGATCACAGCATGAAAGAGTCAAACAGGTATGAGCTGATGAATGGCATAAGTACCAGCACGCAACCAAACCTAATGGCAAGATCACACCATGAAAGAGTCAAACAGGTATGATCTGATGAATGGCATGAGCACCAGCATGCAACCAAACCTATTGGCAAGATCACCACCATGAAAGAGTCAAACAGGTGTGAGCTGATGAATGACATGAGCACCAGCACCCAACCAAACCTAATGCCTACAGTGTTGCTGAGGGTCTGCATAGGATCATGGGATGATGAATATACTGGCCACCATGATAGACCTTCATACAGAATTATTTCTCTTGTACATTGGCCAGTTTCTGTACAAGTTGAGGGAGGTGTCAGAGCAAGTGGTGGCCCTATCTCTGCTCATGCCTGAAAACATACAGGACTTTGCAGTCTTAAACATATGGATAATAAATGAGATTTCCCTCAAAATCAACACTGTCTAATAGACAGGTCTACTCCATACCGGATAGTCAAAACTGAGGAACAGACATAAAATACTTCCACTGGTGGTAACTTTGCAGTCAGGTAAGTGTAAGGCAGAATACATCCCTTGTTTGGTAGCCTGCAGGAATTAGCTGATTAAAATGGACTGCAGTTCAAAACTGCCTGCAAAATCTGTGATTTCAAAAATGGCAACCTTCACCTCAGTGTGTGTGCATACTTTCCAGCAGTGAGAGTGAAGAGTTGCAATTTTCATGCAGCACAGATTCTATCATGGCAGATACAGACCTGACATCTGGCAGCCCTATATGGCATTGACTTCCATTGCTTTTTGCAGACACAGCAACTGTTATCAGCCTACATACCACCTGGAGACATCACTGATATTGTCACTCATATAAGAAATGAGCTGCCTTCTAACCGAAAAAAAAAAAAATAAATCCCCCAAACAAAAAAAAAAATCACAAGCCTAAAATTCCTGAGTTATCATGAGAGGCTAGAAGCTTTATCCCTTTTTTGAGAGTCTTACAGATTTTTGATCTCCAACAGAAAGTTAAATGACTTGCAAAGCATCACACTTTGGGAATGTAAAGGTTTAAACTTAGATGTCTTGGATAAATGGCAGCCATACAATGTTCAGTAGCGGAGTTGTAAAAAATAGGTATCCTGTAATCTTAATGTGTATTTGTATTGCTCTTGGCTTGGCAAAGCATAAATTCTACTGTTTGAAAAGCAGTGATAAATGAAAAAACCTAGAAAATGAAGAATGTCAGCCTTTGAAATGCAATATAACTGCCTTACAAAATTCAAAGTCTTGAAAAGGTAAATGTTTCTCTTTTTGTTCTCCTTTGCATATACTCGATACTAAAAATATTTAAAAAATATGATATGAAGCCTTTTTTGTTCATGCATTCTGGAACAAAATTAATGGCAATGGTACCTAAGTCACTATTAGCAAGAAATGAAGCTCATTCATTAGTGATCTTAGAGATAATATATCACTGAAAGTGTTGCATGAAGGACAGGCTTTGATGGGATTATGTACAATATAATAGCAAGATACTGAAATTAAAATTCACCAAGATGATACATCATATGAACTGAAGGCTAAGTAGATAATAAAGGCAACATTAGAAACAATAAATAACAGTTATAAAATGTCTCATATAAATAGAATTGCCCTAACCATGCCTTAATATAATTTACAGAGTCATGAGATAATAATGTACAGTAAATACAAGGTGTTTATTGAGTGACTTTACAATTGAAATGAAATCTGTTTTGGAGAGCAGTAAATGAAAAAAAAAACTTAACATGAAATTAATAAGAGTACAGAACAGAGAAAAATGATGATACTGTCATGCATATTTTAGCATACACTGCAGCTAGCTAATAAAGACTGTTCACATCCCTTAGCAAGGCATATTTTATCAGGTTTATAAGGCCTCAGTAGCATGCAGAAGTAATATATATTTAATTGCCTATCTCAAGAATGCTAAATGTGGATATTCTTCCTGAATACACTAAAAGTATTATTGTGTGCACATCTGCTTCATTATTTTCAACAGAAAATTAAATGATGAAAGGCCTAAATATACTTGAATTTACAATGTGACAGTGAAAGAATGAAACATTAACCTGTTTTTTTTTTTTTTTTTAGCATGCATCTCTTAATCATTTCTTAGGGGTACAGACAACTGAGGTAAATATCTCTTCAAAAATGCCAGTGAGATGCCTAATCGCAGAAAGAATATGACCAAGCTATTTTGTAGTCACTATTATTATTAAAGGTGAGACCCTTACATGTCTACTCCATGGTAACTCTAGTTCCTGTGTTGTTTCCCTCACTCTTTTAATATGACCAAGGGTGCATACATTTTATGATGATATGTGCTAGGTTACTTTCAAATGAAAAAAGACCAAAAGCAGTAAACAGCAAATCCTGTGGGCTAGAAGAAGGTACTTATTACAGGCAACATGTATGTTAGTTGAAGCATGTGTGTAGACAGAGTCATCACAGAAAGGAAAGTTGTTCACTTTCCTTACAGTGGATAGCATATAGGATATAAAAAAGGGTACCAACACTAAAACTGATTCTTTAGGTGTGCCCTTAGATGCAAAGAAATGCCTCTGGCTAATGCAACGGTTTTCTTTCCCTCTCTTAAATTTTTTTTGTAGCAGCCTTTCTAGATGCCAAAATTACCAGTCTTTATCATCTGTATATTAGCATATCTTGAAAGGTTTTAATATGTTCCATTAAGATAACATGCAGATTATCAACTCAGATGTTGGTATGCTGGCAAGCAGAATGGCCAAAATGTTTTATTACTGTTATTATTATTAGTGGTGGACACAGAACCTTACTCCTACTTGCGTATGATCATCTCCATGGTCACACAGTCTAAAAAGAAAATACAAGAAATTATATATTTCTGACAGCATTCTAGCTTCCATATTTCCATTAGTTAGTGTATAGTGGGATGGCCATGTTTTAATATTCCCTAGACACAAGACACATTTTTCACAGTTAATATTTGTCTCTAGTTAAGAAGATATTTTTGTATTTGTGTGTGTGTGTGTGTGTGTGTCTGTTTCTATTTATCTACCCATCGATCTGTTTCTGTTTCTGCTGCATGTGTGTGTGTGTGTGTGTGTGTGTGTGTGTGTGTGTGTGTGTGTGTGTATGTGTGTGTGAGTGTGCGCATATACGTGTATTCGACTATACTGTTAGGTATAATATGTACCACTACAAGACTGCCTTCAGATTTTTTTTTTTTTTGCCTTGGCAATATTTCACTTAACTACAGATCCACAGTCCATAGCTAGGTAGGTATGTAGATGATCAGACTCTACAACCTGCTCAACACAAAGCTGAGGAGCAAAAAAAAAAGTCTAAAAGTAAAAAAAAAAAAAAAAAAAAGAACAAAAGAGGTTTTCTGTTCCAAAACTGTTGCAATCAGCTTGCTACTAATCTGCCAAGCAGCTTTCTTCACCACATGCCCAAAAACAAAGAGGTCTCCTGTGCTTCAGATGTGATTGCAACTGCAGTATTGGTATTCCATTATAAATTCAGTACTGCACTACACCAAAACCTGACCCTGACGATCATTCCCATTGACCATTTGCACTCGGGGATCTGCCCCTTCACCCCACCCTAGTTATGACTCTGCTTAACAGTTAATGGCATCCTATTTGCACTGTTGGACTGTATAGACATAAAGTGAATGAAAAACAAAGCATTCTGACGGAATCTACTTAGAGGACCCCCCCATAAGAGAATATAGCGCATGGTATTTGGGTGTGTGTGTGTGTGTGTGTGTGTGTGTGTGTGTCTGTGCGTGTGTGTGTGTGTGTGTGTGCGCGTGGATGTGTGTGAGTGTGTGTGTGCATGCGCGTGTGTGCGTGTGTGTGTGTGCGGGTGTGTGCGTGTGTGTGTGTGTGTGTGTGTGTGTGTGTGTGTGTGTGTGTGTGTGTGTGTGTGTGCATGCATATCTGTGTATCTTTTGCAAGTTGTACTGTCTTAGGTTTATTTAATCTGTGTATTATTTTGTTTCTGAGTGCAAATTATTTTGTCTTCCCCTGCAGTTGTGAATATATGAATGTGCATTTGTAAATATGTGCGTGTGTGTGTGTGTGTGTGTGTGTGTGTGTGTGTGTGTGTGTGTGTGTGTGTGTGTGTGTGTGTGTTTGTGTTGAAAAGTATGGATCAAAAAGATTGTGTCTTTTGCAAGTTGTACTGTGTTAAGCTTATTTAATCTGTGCATTATTTTGCTTGTGAGTGCAAACTATTTTGACTTCCCCTGCAGTTTTGTGTGTGTGTGTGTGTGTGCGTGTGTGTGTGTGTGTGTGTGTGTGTGTGTGTGTGTGTGTGTGTGTGTGTGTGTGTGTGTGTGTCTGTATGTTACTTAAAAAGCTATTTTTCTTAAGTGCAGTCTTACCATTTCTGCAAGTCTGTCTGAGATATATGCATTTCATTTGCTCATGTGTGTGCGTTCATGTGTGTGTATGTGTGTCTGTTTGTGTTTGTGTGTGCTTGCTTGCTATGATTGTTGTGCATACCTGACTGATTCTGCAGGAACTAGGGAGATTTTTATGAGACTGAATATTATTACATCTTTCCTTTCGAATGAAACAAACTAATTTACCTAAACTTGTTATGTTATTGCTGGTTGTTTGTATACCTAATTTCTTCTGCTGTCACAGATTTTCAGTTTTTCTGCTTGAAATGAACTGAAGTGTTAAGTACTAGAAATACTGCTGTTGTTTTCAGCCTGCAGTGAAATGGTAATTAAATTATCAGATAGTGGTATAGTTCAGTTTTTTGCTGTGATTTTCAATTTTTTTTTACCTAGACTGTTTTGTGTGTTGCAGTTTTTTGGCCTGTTTTTTGCTCTGCATTGACATTCAGTTTTTTTTCCCTCGGTCTGCATTGGGACACTAAACAATTTTATTTTAATTATTTATTTAACTTATTTATTTTGTGGAATATTTCTTCTCTTTTGATAGATCTCCAACCAAGCCCTTTTCCATACCAAGAAAAACAAATTTAAAAAATAAACAGATCAAGAATACTTTCACTTTAAGATGAAATGGACTGTCATTTTTTAACTTTAATGAAAATGCAGCTTGCTTGATATGCATGGGAAAAGCCGCTGTTATGAAGGAATATGAATTTAAGTGATATTATCTGACCCAGCATTGTAATATACATGCAAAAATCATGGAGTCATAGAGCTGACATGGAAATAAACTGACTGTGTTTATGATTACAAAACAAAAACCTTTTCTATAAGGATAGGAAAAAAAGTTTCATAAGTTCTGGAAACTTAAATGGTCTGTAAAAAAATTACCTAAATCTGGGAAGCCATTCAAAGATGGATTGCCAAGTAGAAGCCAATATTGCTGAATCATCACTGTGCATCATTCTTGACAAAACTAATTCTTTCTTTTCAATAAGTATTGCTTCATTAGCTATTGTACAAACTAACTTCAGAGTATATACCCATAAATACTTAATCCAAAAATCTTCAGGGTCTACTATGTAGTTTCCTCAAGTGTTTTTGCAGTGCCCTGTATAGATGCAGGCACCCTGAGTGGATAAGTGTCCTGAAAAAAACATCCTTGACATTTCACCAATACCTAATTGTGCATAGGGCAACTAGTTTGTGCAGAGACGAGGACTACCCCCAGAGTTGAAAACCAGATACTCCTGACATTACTCTATATTTTTCAAAGAAACCATTTAATCAATAAGAAGGGCCTGCTGCCAAGGATATGAACTTTCCCAGAATCTCTGTTGCTGGATGGGTGAATATGAGCATCCTAAGGCAATGTAGAAATTGCCACATGTTCACTGACAACTAACTAATTCTCAAACAAATTGATAAGGTAGTTGAGCAATATAATTATACAGTCACTGGAGGCAAGGTTCTCACACAAAAACACAGTCTCAATTAGGTTGTCAGTAGTACACATGCTGCACTTATCAAACATATAGTACAAACCAGACAAATAGACTCATGTATCTGAGGCACTTAAATGTAAGCTTCCTAAATCCCTAAATGCAGTCAGCAGCCTCAAGTGCACACTTTCAAAACCATACCCAATCAACACATTCAGCCATATCTCATGGAATCTCTGTTTCTATGCCCATAAGGCAAGCCATCATATAAACCGATATTCTGGTAACTGGAAACTCCATTCTGGTGCCTCTCTCACCAGGTAGAGTAAGGAGCAAATTATGGTCTAGTGCTTATACTGGTAACTGGAAACTCCATTCTGGTGTCTCTCACCAGGTAGAGTAAGGAGCAAGTTATGGTCTATTGCTCATCAGAGACCAAGATCTAGCATATTCCATACACAATCAGGTCATAACACCACAAATTCCAGTATGATTCTGTCATAGTACATGTGGGTATAAATGAACCAAGATGTACCTTCCTAGACTATATGAAGAGAGACATCGTGAAGCTCTCGGAATATGTATCCCAGGCTGGTATGAGCCTAACATTCAGCATCATTTTACCTTCTCCAAGGATGGTGCCTAAATACGAACAGAAGGTGACTGAAATTAAGAGGCTTAGTTTCTGGTGTCATTCTAACAGGGTACAATATTTATCAACATGGAGGCAGATGGTCAACGGACTACATTGCTTTGCCAGGGATAGTCTGCAGATCTCCCCTCTAGGTTTTCAAATATTGGTTAAAACATTGACCTCTCCACAGTGCTTATTTTAGGCAATGCCAACCTGACAACTTTTCCAACAAAGCAAATAAAAAGCAAGAAAATCTAAAGGCGCCCAATGCTAGCAGTCTAAATAAGAAGGTCCACTCCTTACAAGCTCTCCTTGTCCTAGAGAATGCTGACATCTCTGCAGTCAGAGAAACATCGTTTAAAGCTGCGTAGAGTACTCTGGCAGTGCAAGGCTAAGGCTATAATGTCTTCCACACATTTCCTCCAGCTACTGGACATGCAGGGACTAAAGGTGGAAGCGTCTCTGTTTACAGCAAAAATAAATATACCTAGTCAAACAGGATGATGCACTTGAGTTTCTCCACATTCACATCACAGTAGGCAAAATCCCTTTACCAGTTCCTTGCATGCTATAGGTCCATCTCTACCACCCAGGAAACCCATAACATGCATTTACGATTACTAGAGACACCCACCATCCCACTGAATATCATATTCAGGAGCGATTTAATTACCCCACTATTAACCAGAATTCACATACAACACTAAACATACAGAATCAGAGATTCCTGGACTTTGTAAACACAAACTCCTTGGATCAGACTGGCAATTTGCTGAGCAGGGGTACAAAACATCCTGCCTTTATTCCTCACTAATATAGGATTCCACTGCACACCCCCTATTGTAAGGTTCTCCCTGGTATGGTCAGACCAGAAACTGGCCTTCTGTGAAGTAACAAATAAAACCCAGATCCCCAGCTAATCCTGGAACACTCAGGAAATACTCCAAGGCTAACCTTCTACTTTTAAGTTGTAATCTGGCAAAATTTCAAATCCTCCAAACCCTGAAAAAACTGCTGCCTACACAGAACTGTTCATATAAACTCCATGCAAGTGTTTTAACAGCTGCATTGAGGCAGTTGCCTGCTCTAGGAATACATAAAGAACTAACTCAAAAAACAAGCCTCCCTGGTGGAATCACAGCATTAGTAGGCTGTAACAGAAGGAAAAAAAATCATGGCCTCACCACATGTACTATGACTGAGTCATGCTATAACTTGTGGTCCAAAGACTTGAGTGCTTGCTGTCTTTGTGGAAGTGTTAACAGAAACTCTACACAAATATGTCAATAGTTGCAAAGAGGCAGTTTTACTCACAAGGAATAAGTGCAGAACTAACTTTAAAATCAAGCCACCCTGTAGAATCACAGCATCAATAGGCTACATAACAGAAGGAAGAACGTCATGGCAAAAATTAGGAGGCACAGCACCCAGCAGGATAAAACCACAGGGCATTCTTTAGCTATGTCCAGAACCTCAAAGGCAATACACAAGTGTATGCAGAGCTCATTGTTAATGGAGTCCCATATACTGATGCAGAAATTATAGCAAACTTGCTGGCAGCAAATTCAGCTCATACTTTACCCCTCTCTCCCTCTCTAGCTCCACTCAGGAAATACCATCAAATATAACTTGCCCTGCTATCACTAGGGAACAAGTTCTCAATCATCTCTGAAGGCTAAGAACACTGCATCAGTGGGCCCAGACAATATACCAGGATGCCTTCTCTATAGCATGAAGCATGATATATCAGGTACTATGGAATAACTGTTTAGCCATAGCCTCTGGACAGTCTTTGTGCATCATGAATGGAGAACAGTAACAGTTATGCCTCTGCACAAAAGTGGGCTATCTACAGACCTATGAAACTACAAACCTATATGTTTCACTAGTCTCATATGCAAAGCCAGGGAAAGAAGTATCATGGAACTGATCAATAATGACATAGGAAACTTACAGACACTGTAATCAACCTATTTGGTTTCAAGTACAGGTCATGCCTACTCAACTTGGTGGACATCTTTGAAAAGGTCAACAAAGCAATAGATGAGAACAAAATGATTCACACTGCCTACCTTGACCTGGCCAAGACATTTGACATGACATCTCACTAGAGCATTGTTGATAAAGTCAAGACATTAGGCGTAAACCTTTACATCACCTGGTGGGTAATCAGCTGGTTCACAGGCATGACCCAGCAAGTTAGAAATGGGGAGTCCACATATACAAAGAGGCCAGTCAAAAGTGGTGTCCCTCAGGGGATTGGTCCTGGGACTGCTCCTTTCCACCTGTACAAAGAGGCGAGTCACAAGTAGTGTCCCTCAAGGGATTGGTCCTGGGACTGCTCCTTTTTGAAATTTACTTCTGTGAAGTCAAGGCCAATGTCAAGGGCCTCTGACTAAATTAAATTTGCAGTTACTTAGCAGTTATAGAACTCCCCACTGACCCTACTGTTCTCCAGGAAGAACTGACACAGACAAATAACTTCTGCCAGTGCCATGGACTACAACTAAATGCAAAGAAATGCATAATAGTATCCTTTAGGAACTCATCCTCCCCTGGTAACTATCACATTAACAACAAACCTATAAGGGTTGGCCCAGTAGTCAGGGACTTGGGGTCTCACATAGAAAGAAATCTAGCCTTTGACCATCATGTGTCTGCAGTAGTGAGAGAATCATTCTGTGTTGCCCAACTTATAAACAAAAGTATGGCATCTAGACCCAAGGAGATCATTGTTCCACTATATTCAGCATTCATGAGATCTATCATAGAGTACAATGCTCTCTTTCATATGTACTTAACCAAATGCATTCATAAATTGGAAGCCCATACAGATACCTCACAAAAAGAATGCAAGGTGTAAGAAACATGCCCTATGCAGAAAGCCTCACCCCTGTTCCTTTAGTCTGTCTCTTAAAGGCTCTTAAGGGGAGATCTATGGGTGGCATTCAAGGCATTGTCAGACCCCACCCTGATGGACCTGCTGTATATCCAGAAAACACACAGCACCAGAATTACCAGTTCTAAAGAATTAATTCCTGCCTGTGCTAT
>NC_056745.1:1406000743-1406030743 GCF_019279795.1 Protopterus annectens
TACTTTCATGTGTAATGTGAATTATTTTCTCATATGCATTTCTAAAACATTTCCAAAGGCTTGGCTTTCACACCACCAGTTTCTGATTGTTCCTCTACATCTGGTGACATTCTAGCCTGATAAGTAGAGAATGTTGCTAAACTGCACTTCTCCTTGATAAGTAAGACTCTGCTGTTATGTTGCTACAATATTTGCTTTGTTTCTGCACTTTTATTTATTTAATGTGGTCCTGTATTTAATTATGATAGCTACTCATTTCTGCACTTGTTGAGCTTCGTAATTTGAAGCCATTTCTGCTTTTTTCATGTCTAATTACTGTGGTCTTTGCATGTTTATCTCATCTCGCATCACAGAAACCTGGTCCAAGGCTTGGGAGAGTACCTCACAGCCATACCAGGTCACACCTCTTTCCACATATTCAGACCGCAAACCGAAGGTGTAAAAACTAAAGGAGGCAGTGTATCAATATTTATTAAAGATAAATGCACCTCCAGATTGGTTAAACAGTATGATTCCCTGGAGATACTTCAGGTACAATTAACTGTTGGTAGGACACCTATTCAAGTCATTGCCAGCTACAGGACCCTTTCATGAATCAGGACACCCACTCTCCATATTTTGATTTACTTAAGTCTATCAAGATATATCCAAACATTATGGTTTTTGGAGACTTTAACCACCCATGCATTGACTGGGTAAATTACTCGTGCTCAAACTGATTTATCCAAAGGTTCCTTGACTTTGTTAACTCCAGTGCCCTGGACCACCTCATTGACACCCACACAAGGGGTGCCAACATCTTAGATCTGGTGCTTACCAATATGGGGGATGTCTGTAGCACCCCCAATCTGAGGAATTCCCTGATGAGATCTGACAACAAATCAGTCTCATTCTAAGTAACTGTCACACCTGACCCCCCCCCCCACAGCAGCAACTAAACTGAAAAGCTTCTCCATAGCAGATTATAACTTCTTGCGGGATGGTATAAATAGCTTCATTGCACACTCCCCCTCAGATGAAATTGGCACCTATGCCGAGTTCTATACCAATGCTTTATACAAACACCTGTATAACTGTATTGACTCAGCCATACGTGATAGGACTAAAACAAGCTCCTCAAGGAAGAGCAAAACTGCCTGTGGACAACTGCCATTAACAGACGTTATAATAAGTGGAAGAAATTGCTGTCTAAGAGTAAGAGGGAGCAAGCCCTAAACTGGAAACATTCCCTCCTTGGATTAAACAAGCAAATCAGACTTCCTCTGAAGTCCTCCAAAGTAAACTATGAATCCAAATTACCTTCCTCAATTAAGGTCAACCATAAGGCGTTCTTTAGTTACATCAGTAACCTAAAAGGAAAGGCCCAGATTTGTGCCAAACTGGCAGTTAATGATACCACATATACTGAGCTTGTGGACATAGCTAACCTGTTGGCCCGGCAGGTTTTGTGAAAACTTCATTCCCTTCTCCCTGCCACAAGTACCTCATGACATCTCTACCACCTGTCCCCTACCTTGCATCTCTAAAAAGAAGGTTGTAAATGACCTCTCAAGGCCAAAAAGATTGCATCTATGGGACCTGATAACATCCCAGGCTGCATTCGACATAGTCTCCAATAAGAATTAGAAACACCATTGGGTGCTCTTTTCAGTCATAGTCTAAGCACCGGCTTTGCCCCAACTGAATGGAAATGGCCACTGTTATTCCCTTGCACAAAGGTGGTGCATCCACTAACCCCAGGAGCTAAAGAACTAATCCCCTGACCAGCCTTATCTACATGGCCATGGAATGAATCATCACTGACCTTATCAACAAAGATATAGGTAATCTTCAAACACTTGACCCTACTCAGTTTGCATTTGTCAAAGGGAGATCATGCATGTTAAACTTGGTGGACTTCCCGACAGTCATCAAGGACCTGAATGAGGGGAAATCTATGCATACAGCCTACCTAGACTTAGGGAAGGCCTTTGACACTATCTGCCACCCAGGCATTATTGACAAACTCATTCAGATAAGCATCAACCCTTATATGATTAAATGGGTCACTAATTGGCTCACTGATAGAACACATATAGTCAAAATGGGGGAATCCACCTCCAACAGCAAACCTGTAACCAATGGTGTTCCACAGGGATCAGTCCTGGGACCTCTACAGTTTGGAATCTGTTTCTCTGAAGTAGAAGCAAAAACTAAAGGTCTGTGACTGACAAAGTTTGCTGATGACTGAGTGGTCATAGAATCTTCAAATGATGTCAAAATCCTAGAGGAGGGTCTTATACCAACAACTAATTGGTGCCAATGTAATGGCCTTAAGCTCAATGTGAAAAATGTATTATCATCAAGAATGATTTTCCTGCTAACTACCACAACAATAGCAAAACCATACGTATGCATTCAGTGGTGAGATACCTGGGCACACAGGTTGACATCAGTCTTACCTTTGATCACCACGTCTCCATTGTGGTAAGAAAGGCATTCTGTATTGCTCATTGCATAAGTAAGGACATTGCCTCCAGGAACAAAGTTATAACCTCCCTGTACTCTTCCCTCATCAGGCCAATAACTGAGTTCACAGGTTCACAGGTTCATAGTTGCTTACTAGGCTAACAACCACAAGGGCTTTTTTAAGCCTAGCCATGCATCCCAGATTTCTGACAAGTTCTGATAGCTTTGATAAGTGTAAGCAGGGGCTTGGAAGATGAAACATTTACAATCTAGGGCCTGAGAGATGAATCATTTACAGACTGCCTGCATCCATTAGAGACATAGGTGCCAAACCAAGGATGAATTTCCTGTTCCCCATCTAACTGTCCAAGTTGCATTTGAATTGGATTAGGGAGGAACTCTGCTTCACATGGATAGGGAGCCTGTTCCAGAGATGGGGTAATCTCTGGGATACATACCTGTCTTTCCTTTATATCACAGGCAAGGTTCAAGTCCTTAGTATGGGTAATTCTGGTGCTGTTTGTTTTGTGGATATGCAGGAGGTCCATCAGAGTGAGGTCTGACAATAAATACCCTGTATGTCAGGCATAGATTTCCATTCAAAAGCATGTAGGAGACAGAATACAGGGACAGGGCCTTGAGGTGGTCTGCATAGGATATTTTACTTAAGCTCTGTATTCTTTTTGTGAGAAACCTCTGTGGGTGTTCCAGTTGTTGCATATGCCTGGGTAGGTACATACCAAAGTGGGCATTGTACTCAATGGTAGATCTGATGAATGCTGAATACAGTGGAACAATGACTTCCTTGGACTTAGAGGCCATACCTTTGTTTATAAGTTGTGCAACTTAGACTGATTTCCTCACTACTGTAGAAACGTGATGATCAGAGACTAGATTACTATGTGTGTCCCTAAATCCCTTACTACTGGGTCAACTCTTAGGGGTGTGTTTGTCTATATGATAGTAAACAGGGGTGGATGACTTCCCAAAGGATACTATTGTACATTTCTTGGCATTTAAATTTAGTCCATGGCTCTGACACTAGTTGCTTGTCTGTGTCAATCCCTCCTGAAGACGATTTGTGTCAGTGTGGGATTCAATGGCAGCTCCTAATTTGCAATCATCTGCAAATGTAGTCAGCCAGAAACCACTGACATTAGCCTTGATTTCAAAGAACTAAACACCAAAAAGGACCAGTACAAGGACTGATCCCTGAGAGACTCCATTTGTGACTGACCTCTTTGTTGAGGTGGAATCCCCAATTCTAACTTCTTGAGTTCTGTTTGTGAGCCAGTTGGCTATCCACTGGGTGACATCCAAGTTTTTACCTAACCTCTTGAGTTTGTAAACAATGCCCAAGTACTGTATTGTGTTGAATGCCTTGGCCAGGTCAAGGTAGGCAGTGTGAAGCATTTTGCCCTCATCCATTGCTTTGGTGATCTTCTCAAAATGTCCAACAGGTTAAGTAGGTATGATCTGCCCTTGAGAAAACCAAACTGGGTTGAGTCCAGTGTCTGGAGTATTACCATATCACTATTGATCATTTCAATGATAATTCTTTTCATGGCTTTACATATAAGACTAGTGAGACTTATGGGTCTGTAGTTTCCAGGGTCTGTAGATGGCCCACCTTTGTGCAGAGGGATGGCTGTTGCTGCTCTCCTTTCATGAGGCATGAAGCCTGTTAGGAAGCTATAGTTAAATAGCAATTCCAGTGGCCCTGATAGGTCATGTTTCATGCTATTGAGAAGGAATCGTTAGATATTGTCTGGGCCCATTGATGAAGTGTTCTTTGACTTAGAGAGAGCATTAAGGACATGTTCCCTAGTAATAGCAGGGGAAGTTATATTTGATGGTATTTTCTTAAGGAAGATTGAGGCAGAGAGATGTGTAAAGCTGGAGCTAAATTTATCAGCCAGTAGGTTTGCTATATCTCCTGGCTCTGTATAGGTTGATCCAACTACAATGAGCTCTGCGCACAATTGTGTGGCTTGACTGCTCTGAATATCACTCATCTCAGGCTACATTTAATTTTGATTTGAAGCTCTTCATTTAAGGTTTGATCACTTCTATTTTGTACAGGAAAAGAAACAGCACCACCAAGTAAAGCACTCAAATTAAATAAAATAAAATATCGGCAGAAACAAATGAGTGCATCATAGGCTGTAACATCAGCTTCAATAAATCCAATAAATCCAAAAAAGCTCTTCTTGTAAAACAAAATCCACGTTTATTAAAAACGAACAAACGAACTGCAGTCAAGAGTTATAACGCTTCATCAGACATAAAAACAGTTAATAGATGCCCCTTTTTAAATAACTTATTTGATGACATCATCATGCTCTTAAAGAAAGAAGCACATTAACAGGCATATAAACGAACAGACATGAAATACATTCAAGCATCAAAAATCAAAAACATAAGGCATGGTGTAATTCTAATCATAATTACTATGGCATAGTTACACTAAAGCTCAATGATTCAAAGGTCTAGAGGCTAAGAAAGGCTTAGTTGTAAACCTGTCATTAAGCCCAAATCTATGGGCTTGTAATTTAAGGATCCATTTGCCCTCTCTTTCTTCAACCCTATTCCTCATGTTGCCCAATCTACCATCTATGGATATCAATTCAAGTACTAGAAACTTGAAGTGATGAGTATCACCTTGGTCCCCAATGTCACACATGCAACCAATGTAAACATATAGCTAATACCAACACTTTTACACACCCTGAGACTAATAGAATTTACACGTTTAAACATCATGCTAGTTGTAAGTCTACCAACTTAGTATATTTAGCAGTTTGTCAATCTTGTCAGGTGTTCTATGTGGGGATGACGACTAGATCGTTACGTGAGCGTATCAGGGAGCATATATATGCCATAACCAAAGGGAACGTTTTAAACGCATTGGCCAAACACATTGGGGACCAGGTGATGCATCACTTCAAGTTTCTAGTTCTGAATTGATATCCATAGATGGTAGATTGGGCAACATGAGGAATAGGGTTGAAGAAAGAGAGGGCAAATGATCCAAGCCCATAGATTTGGGCTTAATGACAGGTTTTTCTTAGCCTCTAGACCTTTGAATCATTGAGCTTTAGTGTAACTATGCCATAGTATGATTATAATTACACCATGCCTTATGTTTTGATTTTGATGCTTGAATGTATTTCATGTCTGTTCGCTTATATGCCTGTTAATGTGCTTCTTTAAGAGCATAATGATGTCATCAAATAAGTTTAAAAGGCATCTATTAACTGTTTTATGTCTGATGAAGCTATATGATAACGCTCTTGACTGCAGTATAAACGTGGATTTTATTTTACAAGAAGAGCTTTTTTGGATTTATTGGATTTATTGAAGCTGATGTTACAGCCTATGGTGCACTCATTTGTTTCTGCCCACTTCTATTTTGTATCTTATCCTAGTATTACATTTGTTTTGTTTTACCTTTTCTGTTCCACTGGAGTTTTAAGAGTTGTTGGTTAGGGTCAGTTAAAAAAAAGTTACCAAATAATTCCTTTGCAAACTGTGGTTAGCATCCATTAATTAGTGGGGAGAGATGAGAAACAGCATTGCTCCTTTATTTAGAAATATCTGTATTTAGCTAAAGTGCTTGTGTGGCCTGCTTGCTCTGAATATTCCTCAACTCTAGCTGCATTTTCCCTGCCTACCCACCCACTTCTCATTGTGTTCTAAAATTTGATGGCTTTTAAGTTGCCCGCCTCTACTATAAATCTCATTTCTGACACTCCTCCCAGACCCATCTCATCAGTGCATTCTACTGAGTAAAGAGAAATTGTTTGGGAAGGCCCACCCCATTAGATTCTCAACCTTGAAGTATCTTGTTCCCTCCCTTCACAATTAACCAAACAAAATAAATAAATTAATTAAATAAAAACAAAAAAATTAAAAATGTACTTATTAATCTGATTTTACTGTATTCGTGTTACTTCCTACTTTGTTACTTTATTTTGCTTTTGCTGCTTGTTCTTAAAAGTATTCAGTTGTATTTATTCTGCTGCATATATTACTGCTTGTTAGTAGCCTTATAAAATTGTAACTGTTGCTCTCTAAGCCTTTTGGTTTAAGTACTTGGGCTTCAGGCCAGTTGTTTTCCATTAGGAAGGTTTGTGGTCTACAATCTTGTAGCAGGAGAGATAGCTTACCCCCTTCTAAGTTGGGAATTGCTGGTTGAAGGCTTAGTGTGTCTGTTATTCTGAAAGTTTCTTAGTTCTGGTTTAAGCACTTGGGTTTCATGCCTGTTATTTTACATTAAAAAGGCTTGTGGTCTGCACTCTTGTGGGGGGAGAGGGTAAACTCTGCTCTTCTGAGCTGATAATTACTGGTTGAAGGCTTATCGTGCCTAGTTATCTGAACTGTTTCTTTCTGAAATTGGTCCACCTTGTTTGCTGTAGCATAGACTAGATTCAGAACTGCTGAATCTAATTCTGTTTGTATAACTTCAACACTAATCCAGGCCATCTTTTTTTTGAGAGGGTTCCCATGCACCCTAGTGACAAGAGTGTGCATTTAGAACTCGTCTGATTGAAGGTTGCTGGAACAGGGCTCAATTTTGAATTTCTTTATTGGTTAATTGGTTAATTTGTTTAAATCAGTTTTCTTTTGTTTACTACTGTTATATGTATGTATGTATCTGTTCACCTGTGTTAAATCGACCTAAACTGCCTCATGTCTGCCAGCGGCTTACCAGCATCCAACGCTCTAGTTTTCTCCTGTCCAATTCTGTACCAACTGTTAGCTCTTTCAGACTGAAATACTACTATTTTCTTTTAGGTATATATTTCCCCTTGCAGTTTGTTCTGCCCTCTAGACTTGTAACTCAGAGTATCCCCTTACTCTCTCCCCAGACTTCACTAACTCACCCTTCCAAATGTACACTACTTAGTCTCTCTTATATCTTGACTGATTGATTCCACTCCTGCTCTTTTCTTTCACTGTTTTTACCCGCTCCGTTCGCCCTGCGGGCTCACTCCGCTCCCCTACCCTACCCCCAATTCGCACCCACCCCCAGTGGTCCTAACCTTATACTTCTATGACCACACCCCTCTTTTCTAACACCCGATTACAACTTGAAACCAATTACTCTTACCCAAACACACCCACCCAGCAATAGCTCACTCCACCCTCACATTTCCACTGTAAGCCTCATACTCACTCCACTACATTCTTAGTTCTTACCCTACCTAGTATTAGTTCCTTATCTCTTACTTTCCATTTGTATCTACACTTTTTACCACTTCCACTAACCTAACTTATCACAGCATTTCACTTCCTACTCTCCAATCTCTACTATACTCTACCTCCTAAACTAACCTTTACCACTTCACATAGAATCCCAACATCTGCTCTCAAATACTCTCTTTCCCTCCACAGTGTCACCTGCTCTATACTCCTTCCCACTTCAGGCACTGTGACATAACCTCACACCAAGTCTCTCTACTTTGATATTTTGCCTATTTATAATCTAGCTCTAAATCTAATACCTCTACTCACATTGAATCATGATAACTATTTCCAGACACACCCTACAAATGGCTATACTCTTAACTTCAATTGCAGTAGTCCTTACCACCACTTATCTAATCACCTTATTTGAAACAAAAAACCTCTACCTGCATAACTACTCACAGAAACAAACACTTACCCTTAACAACTCACTAGCCCAAGCCCACATCAATATCACCTCCACCTCCAATTACCTACAAGCTAAATACCACAGACTTACTCCCATAAAACTGAACCACCTTGCAGTCAAAAATAAAATCCCACCCATCCTTAATCACAGCCACATACTTGCTCTCAAATATTCCTCCTTACAAGCTGGTGACATCCACCCTAACCCTGGCCCACCTAAACCTAACTTTTCATCTGCTACACATTCTCCACCCAACTCCCCTGATACCCTATTTAATTTTCCTAACTCCTTAAAAATTGGACATCTTAACATTTGAAGCATAAACAATAAAATAACTCATCTCCATGCCCTTCTCAGTACTTACTCATTTGATACTTTCTGCCTCACAGAAACATGGTTAAAACCTACAACAACTGACAATGAAATAGCCCCACCAGGATATAACATACTAAGAAATGACAGATTAAAATGTAAAGGAGGTGGAGTGGCCTTACTCTTTAAAAACAATCTTCTTATCTCCCCTATACCCCATAACCCAACCCAAGATAACTCAGCTGAAATCTTGATCTCTAAATTTCAAATCAACTCCAACAAAGCTATATATATATTCTGCATCTACCTACCCCCTGGCCATAACATTACTAATATAGAAGATACCCTGTCCTGGATTTCCTCAATCTACCCACAAGAAACTATTATTCTAGGAGACCTCAACACTGACTGGTATAGTATCATAGGTTCATAGGTTCATAGGTTCATACTAGGCTATCTGCCCGAGGGCATTTACAAGCCTAGCCCATCGTTTTGTGGCTTACGCCACCCCTTTAGTATGGGGAACTATACCCATTATTTTGCTGTGCCTCTGTCGAGCAGTGACACTGAGGTAATCCCTGGGGTATATCTGCGATCTCCCATCCATTGGTCAAGATTTCTCTTGAACAAGGCCAGCGAGGTGCTCTGCCTCACATGTACCGGGATTTTGTTCCACAGCATAGGGAGTCTTTGGGTGATGAATCTATCCCTCCAGCACGTCCTATTAATAGCCGTGTCGAGGTTTAAGTCTCCCGCCCTTGTGGCTCTGATGGATCTAGATTTTTTGAGGTGAAGCATATTCATCAAATCTGGGTTTGACATGGCCTTGTTAGGTCACCTCTGAGCAAGCGGTAAGCGACTGAATAGAGCTGGAGTTCTTTCAGTCGGGCAGCATAGGATAGATTTTTGAGACCCTTTATCCTTTTGGTGAGGAACTTTTGTGGCCTCTCTAGCTGCTGCAAGTGTCGGGTCAGATACATTCCGAATGGGGCATTGTACTCAATCATTGGTCTGATGAGTGATGAGTAAAGGGAGACTATAACCTCCCTTGATCTAGATGAGAATCCCTTCATGATAAGGTGGGCAATGTAGAAGGTCTTCCTAACTACTTTAGCTACATGGGTGTCGAATGACAGACTACTATCAACCTGGGTCCCCAGGTCCCTGATAACTTCTTCTGTGCTCAGTGGATTGCCACCTATTTGGTAGCTAGGGGTAACCTTGTTTTTCGAAGGGTATGACTATGCATTTTTGGCATTTAACTTTAGGCGTGGCTCTGGCACCAGTTATCCGTTTCTGTGAGACCCTTCTGAAGGATATCTGTGTCAGATGTGTTTTCTACTATGGCCCAGTTTGCAGTCATCTGCAAACTTTGTCAGCCATAACCCTCCTGTGTTTGCTTGTACTTCGGAAAATAGATGCCAAACAAGAGTGGGCCCAGGACTGAGCCCTGTGGGACACCACTTGTGACAGGCTTTGAGTCTGACATGGCGCCAGCAACTCTGACCCTATGGGTTCTGTCACTCAGCCAGTTTGCAACCCATCTTGTGATGTATGGGTTAACATTTAAGCTGATGAGTTTTTCAATGATACCCGAGTGGGGTATTGTATCGAAGGCCTTAGCCAGATCGAGGTAGGCTGTATGGACTGCCTTACCCTCATCAATGGCTTTGGTGACTGTTTCGAAAAAGTCAACCAAGTTTAAAAGGCATGATCTGCCTTTGACAAAGCCAAACTGGGTTGGATCCAAAGTCTGTAAATTCCCTATGTTTTTATTTATGAGGTCCATTATGATCCTCTCCATGGCTTTGCAGATAAGGCTTGTCAAGCTAATGGGCCGGTAATTTCCAGGGTCGGTGGAGGCACCGCCTTTGTGAAGTGGGACCACAGTTGCAGTGCGCCACTTCCTGGGTACGTATCCAGAGGTAAGACTTTGATTAAACAGCTGTCCTAGCTGTGGGTTTAATTCCTCATTGAGTTCGTGGAGCACACAGCCGGGGACACCATCAGGTCCCATGGATGCTGTGTTTTTTGCTTTGGAGAGAGCAGTTTTCACTTGGGCGCTGGAGATGTTTGGGGGGCTGCAATCGTTTGGTATAGATATCTCTCCTTTTGGGGGGGAGGGGGGGGAGAAGTTTGCACTGAACCTGTCAGCCAGTATGTTGGCAATGTCTGTAGGATCAGTAATCTTCACATCATTTTGAACTAGTTCTGAGCATATCTGGGAGTTTCCTCCTAGGTTTCTAACATAGCTAACAATGATAATCCCTCTTCTTATATCAACCTTCATAACTTTAAACAAACTATTACCACCACTACTAGAATCAACAAACCTAACAACAAAGAGACCATCCATGACTGGATTCTAGTCAATAAACAAAGACAAAACTATCAAGTAGGAACCCTGCCAGATGATATCAGTGACCATTTGCCCACATATATCATCAGGCATAAAAACGACATAAACAAACCTCCCAAGTTTATTACTGCCAGAACCAAAAAACATTTTAATCCTGACTTATTTCAAATGGAACTAAATGCCTGCAACTGGAACCCCTAAAAATCCTCCCACTAGACGAAGCTGTCAGCTACTTTAACCACAAATTTTTAACAATACTAGATACCCACGCACCCAAAAGATCTATCAGGATAAAGTTCAAATCTGCTCCCTGGCTCTCAAAAGACACAAAACAAAAATACTTATAAGAAACAAATCCTGGGCTAAATGGAGAGCAACTAGAGATGTCTCAGAACACCTGAACTTTAGACAACTACGTAATACTACTAAAAAAGCCATACTCTCTGACAAAAAAGCCTATTACAGTAAACTTCAACAGTCTCACACTAAGAATCCACAAAAATTTTGGACTGCCATTAATAACCTTCTTCAGCCTGGCCATTCTAGTACCCTCCACCCTAGAGTCAGAAAACAAAACCAATCTAGAAATTGCCAATGCCTTCAATACCTATTTTACAGAGACCATTCAAACCCTGGCCACACAGCTAACCTCTACAAACACTAACCTACCTAATTCCCAACATGACAATCATCCTATTTTCAAGATAAAACCCATCTCAATCTCCTTTATCCAGAAACTAATTCACAAGCTAAAACCCTGTACACCCTCTGATGACAACCTTCCAGCTGAATACCTTCAACTTGCAGCCAGAGCAATTGCTCATCCTGTAGCTATTCTCATTAACCGTACCATTTCTGAAAGCACTATCCCCAATCTTTGGAAAATCTCCCACATCATTCCCTTACATAAAGGAGGCAACTCTAATGAGTACTCCAACTATAGGCCCATAGCACTACTCTCACGTTTAGCTAAGATCATGGAGAAATGTATCCATCATCAGCTAATAGACTACCTAACTAAAAATAACATCCTGGCCAGCTGCCAACATGGCTTTAGACCCTTTCACAGCACCACCACTGCCCTTCTATCTTTCACCAATACTATTAACACCAACCGTAACAATAACTACCTCTCATCTGCACTCTTCATTGACCTGTCAAAAGCCTTTGACATGGTTAATCACTCCCTACTTATAAATACCCTACAATCCCTCTCTCTGGATTCTAATTCTATCCTTTGGTTCAAGTCTTACCTCAGCAACCGAAAATAAGCTGTTTTGTGGCAAAATCACTTGTCTTCATATCTCCCTGTTTTACTAGGAGTTCCTCAAGGCTCTATTCTAGGACCCCTTCTCTTCTCTCTGTTCATAAATGATCTTCATGTAGCTATTCCTCAATCCACCTGCATACAGTATGCTGATGATTCTACTATCATCTGTTCTGCAAAACCTCTCCCTGAGCTGAAATCTCTAAGCCAAACTGTCTTCTCCATAGTAGAAACATGGTTCCAAAACCGGTGCTTACTCTTGAATGCCAAAAAAAACAAATTACTTCTGATTACTCCTAACAACAAGACCCCTCCCATACACTTCTCCATCCTAGCTAGTAATGGAACCCTTATATCAAATGAACTGACCTGTAAGTTATTAGGAGTTACAATAGACAATAAACTCACTTTTGACAATCATATTAATAACACCATTAAGTCCGTTAACAGAAAATTAGGCTCCTTGTATGGGATGAGACCCTTCCTCACCCCAAAAGCAAAAACTACCGTTGCCCACTCTCATTTACTCTCTACCCTCCTCTATGCTTCTCCCATTTACACCAATTTAAAGCAAAACAATCTCAACAAACTTACCAAAGCCTACAACAGTATTGCAAGGTTTGTAACTGGTAAGCCCTACAGAACCCATCACTGCATTAACCTACACCAGCTAGACTGGCTTGAACTGCAAAATGCTCTGCTACTCTCTCAACTAACAACTGCTCACAAAATCTTCTACCTACCTAACAACACACCTACACTAAACAATCTTATAACACCCTATAATAATCTTCATTCCCTACGCTCCTCTAATAAACTCCTAGCTTATATACCCAAATCTAACAACTTGGCTGGTGACTCCTTGTTCTCCAACACCACAGGTAAGCAATGGAACATGCTGCCACCCAACCTAACCTCTATCTCCTCCTTTCCCCTCTTCAAACTTAATCTTAAAAATCACCTAAAACTTCAATGGTTATGCCCTTGCTGTAACCCTGACTAATACTCTACTATTAGCCCGTAACCTCACTTCTCTCTCTTCCTTTACATTGCTACTCTGCCAACAAATGTTTATGTAAATGTTATCTTCCACATTTTTATCCCGATGGTTTACTGTACAATATTACGTTAATTCCTTCCTAATGTATGTGGCATTGCCTCTAATTGCTTTGTTTTTTCTATATTATTATTAAGTATGTGGAGCTTTTCTCCCCGGGCCTCTACTGAAAATGGAAATATCTCCAGCTAGACTAGCCTGGTCAACAAATGTAAAATAAAAAATAAAATAAAATAAACAGGGCTTAAATATCTTAAGCATAGTCTGGTTACAGGTTTTGCTATATCCAGATCTGTTTGTATGATTCCTGTGTTTCCTGCTATGCCATCTTGTGTTGGCTGGGGCCGGCCTGCACTTAGTGGGAGTAAGTGAACTGGTTGAAACTGGTCTGGTATAGGGTGTTGAGCTAAGAGTTCAGGGACAAGGGTTGACTGGTCAATTCCAGTGTTTCTATTTTACTTTCCTTTTTGTGGTATTTAAACCCTGCATTTGCATGGGTTTGTGTATGTTTGCAAATCATGCACTGCCACTGTGCTGTTTTTACCCTTTGTGAGGTTTCTCAGCTGCATTTCTCCCTTACCAGCACTCCTGTGTAAGTGAGGCCTTCGCTTGCAGCTACTGTATTGATTGTATCCAGCCATACTCACACCTATAGGGACTCTTCTCAGATAGTACCCACTCTACTATTCCTGACCTCTCTTCCACAGATTCTGAAAACCATGGATGGACAATTTACTATGTTTTTTTCTGCTAGTCTGGTTGATATGGGCATCCTGAGGCAGTGTAACAACTGTCTTATGTACACGGACAGCCCTCTACTACTACCACCCAGGAACACCATATGAGAGAGATGCAATTACATTAAGAACCTAGAATCCTTGCTGTCTCAGTCACAAGCCAGTGCATGTGTCACTGAGAAGGTTGTCTGTGCAAACATTATGAACACCACACCTCTAACAGCACCCACACCTGTACAACACACTCCTACATATGCAGAGTTTCTCAATAAAAATATACCTAAACAAAAGGGATCTCCAAAGCAAACACACACATACACACACACACACAGACAGACAGACAGACACATGCACACACACACACACACACACACACACACACACACACACACACACACACACACACACACACACACACACACACACACACACACACACACAAACACACACACACACATCACAACCCACAGCACTGACAATCACACATAGTACACACACCTGTGTCTTACAGCTTCTAAGGTCCAGCCACAAACCCAACATACTAGTCCATCGTCAGACACACAGATGTGCCCCTCACTAGGCTAGATAAGGAGAAAGTTATGGTAAGTTGCTTGACAGGTGCTAGAATCTATGAACAAATACTGGTAAAATAACACTAAAAACCAAAAATTAAAGCCAAAAGCAAACCGAAACAGGAAACCCACAGTCTGCAATAAGAATCCACAAAAATACATTTAATTTTAAGCGCTTTTCATTGCTCAAGTCAAGCAACTTCTTCAGAAATAAACACACATTCTTCCAAGAGTAGTATATAAATAATTAATACAACCACATGATAAAGTAAATCAATTAAAGTCAATTGGATTAATTAGATGGAATAGAATCTGCCATATCAAGCACGCACTGTGGTCTCTTAACAACAGGTAAGGTTATGACTCTGTCATAGTCCATGATGGTGTGAATGACTTGAGACGTACCTCTCTGGACTATATGAAGAGAGACATGATTGAACTCACTGAATATGCGTCCCAGGCAGGTATCTTACCATCCTTAAGCAGCATCCTGCCATCACCCTGAATGATGCTTCAATACAAACAGAAAATGATTGACATTAACAATTGGCTTTGTTTCTGGTGTCATTCCAAGTAGATCCAGTACCTGACATCCTGGGAGGACATGATTGACAGACCACGATGCTTTGCCAGAGATGGCCTTCGTCTGTCTCCCATGGGCTTCAGGCTTCTGATAAAGGCTCTTGCCTCCCCCATAGTGCCTTTTTGGGCAAAGTTATGAGCACAAAATTACCAACATGAAAAATTCTTGTAAATGAAATTTAAAGGTCATGCTGCTAACTTCTAGGAGTCTTAGCATGAAATTGAATTAATTGCAAGCATCTCTTGCCCTGGAGGATGCTGACATTTGTGCAGTCACTGAATCCTGGTTCAAAGCTATGGAGAGCACCCCAGCCTTACCAGGTTGCTCATCCTACCATACTTTCAGACCCCTAAAGGAGGGCTACAAAGCCAAAGGAGGTGGAGTTTCAATATTTATTAAAGACATACACATCTCCAAGCAGATCAAACGGTATGACACACAGGAGACACTCCAAGTACAGTTAACTGTTGACAAAACACTTATTCAAATCATAGCTAGCTACAGACCCCCAACCTTGACTCAGGATGCCCACTCCACCTATCTGGACCTGTTTGAATCCATCAAGATACAACCCTCTACCCTAATCCTGGGTGACTTTAACTACCCAATCATAGAGTGGAAGACCTATTTAGCCCAAATATGAATGCCTAGAGAATCCTTGACTTCATCAATGCCAATATATTGGACCAGTTAGTCAAAACCCCTATGAGACATAAAAAATATCCTGGATCTGGTCCTAATCAACATGAGTAGCCACTGTAGCAGTCCTACAATGTCATCCTCCTTGGTAAGATCTGACTATAAAGCGATCAATTTTGAAGTCACCATCCCCTCTGACCCACCCCCCTTGTCAGGGTAAAAACAAACGTTTCTAAAGCTGACTACAATTTTTTGAGAGCAGCCCAGCTTCACAGCCATTGCCCCTTCAGTTGGAACTAGCACTAATATTCAAGCCTACACCAAAAAACTATGTGAGCAGCTACATAGCGGTATGGACTCAGCAATACCTAAAAGGACCAAATCATCTACCTCAAGGAAGAATAAACCTGTCTGGTGGACAGCCGCAATAAAGAAACTCTATAATAAAAGGAAAAAAAATGCTGTCCAGGGCCAAGAAGGAGCAGGTGCAAAGTTGGAAGCAATCTCTTTTTTATCTGAACAAGCAAATAAGGTCACTGGCAAAATCCTCTAAGGCTAACTTCAAATCCAAATTGGCCACATCCACTAAGGACAATCACAAGACCTTCTTCACATTTGTCCGCAATGTCAAAGGTAACACCCAAATCTGCTCTGAACTGGTGGTGAATAACACCACAAACACAAATGCCGTAGATATAGCCAATCTGCAGGCAGAGTGTTTCAGTGAAAACTTCAATTAACCAAACAAAATAAATAAATTAATTAAATAAAAACAAAAAATATAAAAATGTACTTATTAATCAGATTTTACTGTATTTGTGTTACTTCCTACTTTGTTACTTTTTTTGCTTTTGCTGCTTGTTCTTAAAAGTATTCCATTGTATTTATTCTGCTGCATATATTACTGCTTGTTAGTAGCCTTATAAAATTGTAACTGTTGCTCTCTAAGCCTTTTGGTTTAAGTACTTGGGCTTCAGGCCAGTTGTTTTCCATTAGGAAGGTTTGAGGTCTAGAATCTTGTAGCAGGAGAGATAGCTTACCCCCTTCTAAGTTGGGAATTGCTGGTTGAAGGCTTAGTGTGTCTGTTATTCTGAAAGTTTCTTAGTTCTGGTTTAAGCACTTGGGTTTCATGCCTGTTATTTTACATTAAGAAGGTTTGTGGTCTGCACTCTTGTGGGAGGAGAGGGTAAATTCTGCCCTTCTGAGCTGATAATTACTGGTTGAAGGCTTATTGTGCCTAGTTATCTGAACTGTTTCTTTCTGAAATCGGTCCACCTTGTTTGCTGTAGCATAGACTCGATTCAGGACTGCTGAATCTAATTCTGTTTGTATAACTTCAGCACTAATCCAGGCCATCTTTTTTTGGAGAGGGTTCCCATGCACCCTAGTGACAGGAGTGTGCATTTAGAACTCGTCTGATTGAAGGTTGCTGGAACAGGGCTCAATTTTGAATTTCTTTATTGGTTAATTGGTTAATTTGTTTAAATCAGTTTTCTTTTGTTTACTACTGTTATATGTATGTATGTATCTGTTCACCTGTGTTAAATCGACCTAAACAGGGCTTAAATATCTTAAGCATAGTCTGGTTACAGGTTTTGCTGTATCCAGATCTGTTTGTGCGATTCCTGTGTTTCCTGCTATGCCATCTTGTGTTGGCTGGGGCCTGCCTGCACTCAGTGGGAGTAAGTGAACTGGTTTAAACTGGTCTGGTATAGGGTGTTGAGCTAAGAGCTCGGGGACAAGGGTTGACTGGTCAATTCCAGTGTTTCTATTTTACTTTCCTTTTTGTGATATTTAAACCCTGCGTTTGCATGGGTTTGTGCATGTTTGCACATCATGCACTGCCACTGTGCTATTTTAACCATTTGTGAGGTATCTCAGCTGCATTTCTCCTTTACCAGCACTTCTGTGTAAGTGAGGCCTTCGCTTGCAGCTACTGTATTGATTTTATCCAGCCATACTTCCACCTATAGGGACTCTTCTCAGATAGTACCCACTCTACTATCCCTGACGTCTCTTCCACAGATTCTGAAAACCATGGATGGACAATTTACTATGGATTCTTCTGCTAGTCTGGTTGATATGGGCATCCTGAGGCAGTGTAACAACTGTATTATGTACACAGACAGCCCTCTACTACTACCACCCAGGAATACAATATGAGAGAGATGCAATTACAATAAGAACCTAGAATCCTTGCTGTCTCAGTCACAAGCCAGTGCATGTTGCACTGAGAAGGTTGTCTGTGCAAACATTATGAACACCACACCTCTAACACCACCCACACCTGTACAACACACTCCTACATATGCAGAGGTTCTCAATAAAAATATACCTAAACAAAAGGGATCTCCAAAGCAAACACACACACACACACACACACACACACACACACACACACACACACACACACACATCACTGACCATCACACATAGTACACACACCTGTGTCTTACAGCTTCTAAGGCCCAGCCACAAACCCAACATACTAGTCTATCGTCAGACACACAGATGTGCCCCTCACTAGGCTAGATAAGGAGAAAGTTACGGTAAGTTGCTTGTCAGGTGCTAGAATCTACGAACAAATACTGATAAAATAACACTAAAAAACAAAAATTAAAGCCAAAAGCAAACTGAAACAGGAAACCCACAGTCTGCAATAAGAATCCACAAAAAATGTGTTTAATTTTAAGTGCTTTTCATTGCTCAAGTCAAGCAACTTCTTCAGAAATAAACACACATTCTTCCAAGAGTAGTATATAAATAATTAATACAATTGCATGATAAAGTAAATCAATTAAAGTCAATTGGATTAATTAGATGGAATAGAATCTGCCATATCACGCACGCACTGAGGTCTCTTAACAACAGGTAAGGTTATGACTCTGTCATAGTCCATGATGGTGTGAATGACTTGAGACGTACCTCTCTGGACTATATGAAGAGAGACATGATTGAACTCACTGAATATGCGTCCCAGGCAGGTATCTTACCATCCTTAAGCAGCATCCTACCATCACCCTGAATGATGCTTCAATACAAACAGAAAATGATTGACATTAACAATTGGCTTTGTTTCTGGTGTCATTCCAAGTAGATCCAGTACCTGACATCCTGGGAGGACATGATTGACAGACCATGATGCTTTGCCAGAGATGGCCTTCGTCTGTCTCCCATGGGCTTCAGGCTTCTGATAAAGGCTCTTGTCTCCCCCATAGTGCCATTTTAGGCAAAGTTATGAGCACAAAATTACCAACATGAAAAATTCTTGTAAATGAAATTTAAAGGTCAAGCTGCTAACTTCTAGGAGTCTTAGCATGAAACTGAATTAATTGCAAGCATCTCTTGCCCTGGGGGATGCTGACATTTGTGCAGTCACTGAATCCTGGTTCAAAGCTATGGAGAGCACCCCAGCCTTACCAGGTTGCTCATCCTACCATACTTTCAGACCCCTAAACGAGGGCTACAAAGCCAAAGGAGGTGGAGTTTCAATATTTATTAAAGACATACACATCTCCAGGCAGATCAAACGGTATGACACACAGGAGACACTCCAAGTACAGTTAACTGTTGACAAAACACTTATTCAAATCATAGCTAGCTACAGACCCCCAACCTTGACTCAGGATGCCCACTCCACCTATCTAGACCTACTTGAATCCATCAAGATTCAACCCTCTACCCTAATCCTGGGTGACTTTAACTACCCAATCATAGAGTGGAAGACCTATTTAGCCCAAATATGAATGCCTAGAGATTCCTTGACTTCATCAATGCCAATGCATTGGACCAGTTAGTCAAAACCCCTATGAGACATAAAAAATATCCTGGATCTGGTCCTAATCAACATGAGTAGCCACTGTAGCAGTCCTACAATGTCATCCTCCTTGGTAAGATCTGACTATAAAGCGATCAATTTTGAAGTCACCATCCCCTCTGACCCACCCCCCTTGTCAGGGTAAAAACAAACGTTTCTAAAGCTGACTACAATTTTTTTGAGAGCAGCCCAGCTTTACAGCCATTGCCCCTTCAGTTGGAACTAGCACTAATATTCAAGCCTACACCAAAAAACTATGTGAGCAGCTACATAGCGGTATGGACTCAGCAATACCTAAAAGGACCAAATTGTCTACCTCAAGGAAGAATAAACCTGTCTGGTGGACAGCCGCAATAAAGAGACTCTATAATAAAAGGAAAAAAAATGCTGTCCAGGGCCAAGAAGGAGCAGGTGCAAAGTTGGAAGCAATCTCTTCTTTATCTGAACAAGCAAATAAGGTCACTGGCAAAATCCTCTAAGGCTAACTTCAAATCCAAATTGGCCACATCCACTAAGGACAATCACAAGACCTTCTTCACATATGTCCGCAATGTCAAAGGTAACACCCAAATCTGCTCTGAACTGGTGGTGAATAACACCACAAACACAAATGCCGTAGATATAGCCAATCTGCAGGCAGAGTGTTTCAGTGAAAACTTCAATTAACCAAACAAAATAAATAAATTAATTAAATAAAAACAAAAACATTAAAAATGTACTTATTAATCTGATTTTACTGTATTTGTGTTACTTCCTACTTTGTTACTTTTTTTGCTTTTGCTGCTTGTTGTTAAAAGTATTCAATTGTATTTATTCTGCTGCATATATTACTGCTTGTTAGTAGCCTTATAAAATTGTAACTGTTGCTCTCTAAGCCTTTTGGTTTAAGTACTTGGGCTTCAGGCCAGTTGTTTTCCATTAGGAAGGTTTGTGGTCTACAATCTTGTAGCAGGAGAGGTAGCTTACCCCCTTCTAAGTTGGGAATTGCTGGTTGAAGGCTTAGTGTGTCTGTTATTCTGAAAGTGTCTTAGTTTTGGTTTAAGCACTTGGGTTTCATGCCTGTTATTTTACATTAAGAAGGTTTGTGGTCTACACTCTTGTGGGAGGAGAGGGTAAATTCTGCTCTTCTGAGCTGAGAATTACTGGTTGAAGGCTTATTGTGCCTAGTTATCTGAACTGTTTCTTTCTGAAATTGGTCCACCTATTTTGCTGTAGCATAGACTCGATTCAGGACTGCTGAATCTAATTCTGTTTGTATAACTTCAGCACTAATCCAGGCCATCTTTTTTTGGAGAGGGTTCCCATGCACCCTAGTGACAGGAGTGTGCATTTAGAACTCGTCTGATTGAAGGTTGCTGGAACAGGGCTCAATTTTGAATTTCTTTATTGGTTAATTGGTTAATTTGTTTAAATCAGTTTTCTTTTGTTTACTACTGTTATATGTATGTATGTATCTGTTCACCTGTGTTAAATCGACCTAAGCAGGGCTTAAATATCTTAAGCATAGTCTGGTTACAGGTTTTGCTGTATCCAGATTTGTTTGTGTGATTCCTGTGTTTCCTGCTATGCCATCTTGTGTTGGCTGGGACCTGCCTGCACTTAGTGGGAGTAAGTGAACTCGTTTAAACTGGTCTGGTATAGGGTGTTGAGCTAAGAGCTCGGGGACAAGGGTTGACTGGTCAATTCCAGTGTTTCTATTTTACTTTCCTTTTTGTGATATTTAAACCCTGCGTTTGCATGGGTTTGTGCATGTTTGCACATCATGCACTGCCACTGTGCTATTTTAACCATTTGTGAGGTATCTCAGCTGCATTTCTCCTTTACCAGCACTTCTGTGTAAGTGAGGCCTTCGCTTACAGCTACTGTATTGATTTTATCCAGCCATACTTCCACCTATAGGGACTCTTCTCAGATAGTACCCACTCTACTATCCCTGACGTCTCTTCCACAGATTCTGAAAACCATGGACGGACAATTTACTATGGTTTCTTCTGCTAGTCTGGTTGATATGGGCATCTTGAGGCAGTGTAACAACTGCCTTATGTACACGGACAGCCCTCTACTACTACCACCCAGGAATACAATATGAGAGAGATGCAATTACATTAAGAACCTAGAATCCTTGCTGTCTCAGTCACAAGCCAGTGCATGTTGCACTGAGAAGGTTGTCTGTGCAAACATTATGAACACCACACCTCTAACACCACCCACACCTGTACAACACACTCCTACATATGCAGAGGTTCTCAATAAAAATATACCTAAACAAAAGGGATCTCCAAAGCAAACACATATACACACACACATACACACACACACACACACACACACACACACACACACACACACACACACACACACACACACACACACACACACACATCACAACCCACAGCACTGACCATCACACATAGTACACACACCTGTGTCTTACAGCTTCTAAGGCCCAGCCACAAACCAAACATACTAGTCTATCGTCAGACACACAGATGTGCCCCTCACTAGGCTAGATAAGGAGAAAGATACGGTAAGTTGCTTGTCAGGTGCTAGAATCTACAAACAAATACTGATAAAATAACACTAAAAAACAAAAATTAAAGCCAAAAGCAAACTGAAACAGGAAACCCACAGTCTGCAATAAGAATCCACAAAAAATGTGTTTAATTTTAAGTGCTTTTCATTGCTCAAGTCAAGCAACTTCTTCAGAAATAAACACACATTCTTCCAAGAGTAGTATATAAATAATTAATACAATCACATGATAAAGTAAATCAATTAAAGTCAATTGGATTAATTAGATGGAATAGAATCTGCCATATCACGCACGCACTGAGGTCTCTTAACAACAGGTAAGGTTATGACTCTGTCATAGTCCATGATGGTGTGAATGACTTGAGACGTACCTCTCTGGACTATATGAAGAGAGACATGATTGAACTCACTGAATATGCGTCCCAGGCAGGTATCTTACCATCCTTAAGCAGCATCCTACCATCACCCTGAATGATGCTTCAATACAAACAGAAAATGATTGACATTAACAATTGGCTTTGTTTCTGGTGTCATTCCAAGTAGATCCAGTACCTGACATCCTGGGAGGACATGATTGACAGACCACGATGCTTTACCAGAGATGGCCTTCGTCTGTCTCCCATGGGCTTCAGGCTTCTGATAAAGGCTCTTGCCTCCCCCATAGTGCCTTTTTAGGCAAAGTTATGAGCACAAAATTACCAACATGAAAAATTCTTGTAAATGAAATTTAAAGGTCAAGCTGCTAACTTCTAGGAGTCTTAGCATGAAACTGAATTAATTGCAAGCATCTCTTGCCCTGGAGGATGCTGACATTTGTGCAGTCACTGAATCCTGGTTCAAAGCTATGGAGAGCACCCCAGCCTTACCAGGTTGCTCATCCTACCATACTTTCAGACCCCTAAACGAGGGCTACAAAGCCAAAGGAGGTGGAGTTTCAATATTTATTAAAGACATACACATCTCCAGGCAGATCAAACGGTATGACACACAGGAGACACTCCAAGTACAGTTAACTGTTGACAAAACACTTATTCAAATCATAGCTAGCTACAGACCCTCAACCTTGACTCAGGATGCCCACTCCACCTATCTGGACTTACTTGAATCCATCAAGATTCAACCCTCTACCCTAATCCTGGGTGACTTTAACTACCCAATCATAGAGTGGAAGACCTATTTAGCCCAAATATGAATGCCTAGAGATTCCTTGACTTCATCAATGCCAATGCATTGGACCAGTTAGTCAAAACCCCTATGAGACATAAAAAATATCCTGGATCTGGTCCTAATCAACATGAGTAGCCACTGTATCAGTCCTACAATGTCATTATCCTTGGTAAGATCTGACTATAAAGCGATCAATTTTGAAGTCACCATCTCCTCTTACCCACCCCCCTTGTCAGGGTAAAAACAAACGTTTCTAAAGCTGACTACAATTTTTTGAGAGCAGCCCAGCTTCACAGCCATTGCCCCTTCAGTTGGAACTAGCACTAATATTCAAGCCTACACCAAAAAACTATGTGAGCAGCTACATAGCGGTATGGACTCAGCAATACCTAAAAGGACCAAATCATCTACCTCAAGGAAGAATAAACCTGTCTGGTGGACAGCCGCAATAAAGAAACTCTATAATAAAAGGGAAAAAAAATGCTGTCCAGGGCCAAGAAGGAGCAGGTGCAAAGTTGTAAGCAATCTCTTCTTTATCTGAACAAGCAAATAAGGTCACTGGCAAAATCCTCTAAGGCTAACTTCAAATCCAAATTGGCCACATCCACTAAGGACAATCACAAGACCTTCTTCACATATGTCCGCAATGTCAAAGGTAACACCCAAATCTGCTCTGAACTGGTGGTCAATAACACCACATACACAAATGCCGTAGATATAGCCAATCTGCAGGCAGACTGTTTCAGTGAAAACTTCAAGCCCGGTCACCCCATCAGTAAACCAGGACATCCAAGGCACCTTCCTCTCTCCCCTCATTACCAGGGACCAGGTCTTTAATGCCCTCTCAAAGGCAATAAATACATTCTGCATGGGACCTAACAACATCCCCTAGCTGTATCCTACATGAACTCAGGCATGAGCTCTCGGCTCCATGAGGCACCCTGTTCAACCAAAGCCTGAGCACTGTCTTGATCACAGCCAAATGAAGGACAGCCACTGTCATTCCTCTGCACAAAGGTGGAATTTTCACTGATCCAGGCAATTATAGGGCCATCAGCCTAACTTGCCTGATCTGTAAGGCCATGGAATACATTATCATAGACCTTATAAACAAGGACATTGTCCACCTCCAAATGCTTGACCCCACACAGTTTGGTTTTGTCAAACGGCGATCATGCTTGTTAATCTTGGTTGACTTCTTTGAAATAGTCACCAAAGCCATGGATGAGTGGAAGACAATACACATTGCCTACATTGACCTAGCCAAAGCCTTCAACACTATTCCCCACTCGGGCATAATAGATAAACTCTGCTAGGCATCAATCCGTATGTTACCATATGGATAACTAACTGTCTCACTGATAGAACCCACTCAGTCAAAATAGGGGAAGTCACCTCTATTAGTAGACCCGTAATGAGCTTTGTACCCCAAGGATCAGTCTTGGGGCCTCTACTGTTTGGGATATACTTTTCTGAGATGCAATCCAAAACCAGTGGTTTGTGGCTGACTAATTTTGCAGATGACTGCAAGCTGGGCACTGTCTTAAAATCCCCTAATGATGTGACCATCTTCCAAGAGGGCCTTACCCAAACTAATGACTGGTACCAGAAGCATGGCCTTGAGCTGAATGCCAAGAAAGGCGTCATCATTCCCTTTGAGGAAATGGCATCCCCACTAGTTATCATGTTAATAACAACATACTAAGCATGCAATAAATCATGAGTGACTTGGGCACCCAGGTTGATAGCAACCTGACTTTTGACCACTGCATTGCCTTCATTGTACGGAAGGCTTTCTACATGGCCCACCTCACAAGTACCATTATTTCAACCAGGAACAAGGAGGTCATAACATCCCTGTACTCCTCCTTTATCAAACCCATTATCAAGTACAATGTCTTTTTTGGCATGTACCTTTCCAAGCACATGCAGCAGCTGGAGAGACCACAGAGGTTCCTGACCAGGAAAAGCCTGGGTCTCAAACACCTATCCTATATGAGAGGCTAAAAGCCCTGTCCCTGTATTCAGTGTCATACAGACTGCTCAGAGGTGACCTGTGTTTGGCATAAAAGGCCATCTTAGATCCAGCCTTAATGGAGTTGCTGATATCCATAAGTCAAACTCCACTCACACAACCCACACATAAGGCCTCATCCTGGTCTGTGATATTAATAGAACTTGTTGGCGGGATTGATTTGTGTCCCAAAGACTCCCCCATCTGTGGAACAGACTCCCTCACCACATCAAACAGAGAACCTCTCTAACCCTCTTTAAGAGGTACCTAGACAACTGGATGGAAAACAGAAAATGCACCCCTGGGATCCCACTGTGTCCCTGCTGGATAGGGGAAACAGGTGCTAACTTTGTGGGAACATGGGCAAAATTCATGGCTAGGCTTATAAGGGGCTCTGGGCCAATAGCCTAGTACCATCCTATGAACTTATGCCTTTGAGGTTACAGACATAGCTAAAGAATGCCTTCTGGTTGTCTTTGGCCTGGGAGGCCAAATTCACCTCAACCTTTGGCTTTAATAGACTTTATTTTTGTTATGTACCTTTCCAAGCACCTGCAGCAATCAGAGAAACCACAAAGGTTCCTCACAAGGAAAATTCAAAGTCTTCAGCATCTCTCCTATGTGGGTCACTGTCATTTATTCTGCTTCATATAGACTACTCAGAGGTGATCCCTGCCTTGCATATAAGGCAATCTGTGACCCTGCTTTATTGGAAATGATGCATATCCACAAGTCAAATGATACACAGGTTACTTTCTATGAAGACCTTACCCTTGTATGTGACATTAATAGAACCTGCTGCAGGGAGATATTTGTCTCCCTGAGGTTACCACACATTTGGAACAGACTCCAACTTCATGTCAAACAGAGCACCTCAATGGTTCTCTTCAAATGCAGTTTGGACAATTGGATAGGTAGCCATAAATTTATCCTGGGGGATTGCATCTGCGTCCCTCCTGGACATGGGCATTAGGTGGTCATCATAGAAATACGGGTAGCACTTGGCTTGTAAGGTCCCTAGGGAAATTAGCCTAGTAACTTCTTATGATTCTATGATCCTGTCTCTAGTGACTTTGCCATTAAAAAGTTCATGGTTGCACTCTTGTTTCAGCAGAGAATAGCCCAGTCTCTTATGACCTATAGAATCACTTAAGAAAGCTTTGAGTATGTTATTGTGATTGGGCAGTGGAATATTTTGTTTGTTTAGACAGTTTTTGTGCTTGCATAAAGTTATCATGTTTTCACAAGTCTTGGCTCATTTACAGACAGCTTGCAAATTGTTAGAATCCACCGCATTGGTTTCAGTGTATTCTGCTGCAATCTAATACCATCCTAGCCAGATAAGTACCAATATAAGCATAACATGGTTGACTATAATAATTGCTTTAGTTTTTGGTGTCACTCAATGGAGGTACAATATTTGTTAACATGGAAGGATGTGGCTGAATGACCACATTGCATCAGCAGCTATGGTCTGTAACTGTTCCACTCAGGCTTCAAATATTGGCTGATACCTTGGCTACCCCCATATTGCTAGAAAAATCTCAAGGTATTATTGCTTAATGCCAGAAGTTTTAACAGAAAACTCCACTCCTTACAAGCTCTCCTTACCATGGAAAACATAAAAAATGTCTGTGTAGTTATGGTTTAAACCCATGGAGAGCATCCTGGTAGTACAAGCCTATAATGCTTTCCACACATTTAGACCAGCTACTGCCCAGAATGGATCTAAAGTTGGAGGTGTCTGTATCTTCATCAAAACATTCACATCTCATGATTGGTCAAGCAGTATGACTCACTTTATGTTTTCTATGTCTAATTCACCATAAACACTTTTCCATGTCTAACTTACCATAAACAATGCCCCTAATACATTATTGCAAGCTATAGATCCCCCATCCATACTGTATAATAAAACCTACTGGTGTCACTTACCATTGAACCCAACATTATAGCCCTGGGCAACTTCAACTTCCCCGCTACAGACTGAGAAATATACACACATCACCCAATAACAGATGCAGAGGTGGCCGGACTTTGTCAACACAGATACTTGGGACAAGCTAGCCCATACATCTGCTAGTGGACTAGGTGTGACAATATCCTTGACCTTATCCTCACAAATATGCAGGATCTTTTTTCCCACCTGTGTGTAACATCCTCACATTGGGTCAAACTATAAGGTGGTCTCCTCTGAAATTAAGCTAAAAGCTATGAATCCATGTAACCTTTAAATGTTTAGGAATGATTCCAAATCTAACCTTCTACTACTGAGGGATACCCTGCCAAATTTCAAGCCTCCCAAACTGCATGAACCCCACTATCTATGCAGAAATGTTTGCAGAAACCCCATGCCATCACATAAACAACTGTATTGAAGAAGCAGTACTTACGTGCAATAAGTATAGGACTACCACAACGAACAAGCTGGACTAGTGGAATTCTAGTATCACCAAGCTGTACAGCTAATTGAAGAAAGTCATGGACAAATCTAAGAAGGACAATAACCATGACTATAACCCCCACCCCGTTATCATTATCAAACCGGTCTACAATGTACTCCACATGGCAAAATATACTACACCTATGGACCCTGGTAATATCCTAGGTTGCTTCCTAAATAGCATAACGCAGGACCTATCTAGTCTTGTAAAATCACTGTTTAATATAATTCTCCAAACTGATCTTTTGCCTCATGAATGGAGAGCTGCAAAAGTTATTACCCTGCAAATGAGAAAGGCTGACTGATCTTTCAAGTAATTGCTGCTCTTTAAGTCTGACTAGTCTCATTTGCAAGGCCATGGTAAGACTCAATATGAATATTACAAATAAAGACACAGAAAATTTTCAGACACTGGATTCAACATGGTTGGATTCATCAATGGAAAATTGTGCCTGGAACCTGGTAGACTTGTTTGAGGTTGTCAGCAATGCCATGGACAAGAACAAAATGGTGCTCACTGCCTGTGTTTACCTGGCCAAGGCATTCAACACTATTCCCTTTTGGTCACTGTTGACAATCTCGTGAAACTACGAGTAAACCTCTATATCACCAACTGGATAGCCAGAATGGTCACAGATATGACACAGGAAGTCAATAGGGGATCCTACCTGCACAGAAAGAGCAGTCACCAGTGGAGTCCTTCACAGTTCAGTAGTGGGGCTGCACCTTTTTGGCACATATATCTTAGAAGTCAAAGCCAACATTAAAGACCTCTGGTTGACCAAGTTTGTCAATACTCTGTGCAATTATTGAATCTGGCAAGGATACAAATATCCTCCAAGAAAGCTTGTCACTAATGAATCATTAGTGCAGGATTGTGGCCTATAACTGAATGCAAAAAAAAAAAAATACATAATAGAACTGCATAGTAAGATAGCTGCCCCAGGAATTACCACATAGTTGATCCCCCCAAGAGCTAACCCAGTAGTTAGAGACTTGGGATCATATGTGGAGAGTGACTGCCTTTGACGGATAAGTGTCTTCTATTATAATGAAATCATTCTATATTGCACAACCTATAAGCATGCATATGGTATCCATGTCCAGAGATAGCATTGTCCTCCTGTACTCGTCCCTCATCAGATCAATCATTGAGAACAATACTCCCGTCAGTACGTACCTTACCAAGCAATTGCCCTAAATCAAATGCCCACAGAAGTTAATCACAAAAAGAATATGTAATATAAACCACAAGGAATAATCAAACTGTCTTAAAGCCTTAACCCTAGACTGCTGACAGGTGAGATATGCCTGGCTTACAACTCAGCATCTGATCCCATACTGATCGATCTGGTTCACATTCAAAACTCTAACTGCAATAGAAGCTGAAGTGCCTTAACATTAGCTGCAACATTAAAAGAACATGTAGGAGGGACAGGTAAGTTTCTCAGAGACTACCCTATTATGGAACAGGCTTTTTATCCAAGTGAAGGGACACAGAAGTGTCACAGAGGCTACCCTATTATGGAACAGGCCTCTTATCCACGTGAAGGGACAAGTAAGTGTCTCAGAGAATACCCTATTATAGAAAAGGCTTCTCATCCGTGTGCAGCAGAGTTCATCCCTGAAGCTATGCAAATGCAACTTTGACAAAAAATGCCAAGGATTTTCACCACTGCCCTTACTGGACAGAGGCAGTTAGTAAATGCTCTGCTACCTTGACATCACTATATGCGTAGGGCAATGTATATTGTCATGTATAAATGGGAAAATATGAACAGCCCAGGTATTTCCTTGGAAAATGTATCCGTTCATTTCCAAATGGGAAAATCTAGCTAGGTTTGCTAGGGTCACTAGCCTTTTAACTACTTATGAATCTATAATAGAAAGAATCAACTATATATCAACATTTAAATTTGTGAGTGCTATGTATATAACAATGTGCTTAAGATTGTTGTATTTTGCAAAAACTATATATATATATATATATATATATATATATATATATATATATATATATATATATATCTGCAACACACACGCACACACAATATGAACATGGGGATTATGGCAAGAAAGCTGCTTAATCTTCATTTGGTCAAAAAGTTGACAACAAAACCTATGAGAATAGAAGGGGGGGGGTATAAATATGAAGTCATTGATGCCCCATATTAAATCTGCTATAGCCATATGTTCATGGTGTTCATATACTTGTTGATATTTGTAACTAAAGTCTCTGCTAATAATATATTTTTGCAGTTTCGAAAACATATAGTATGTTGCCAGAACTTGGAAAATTATAAAAGCTGACTTAAGAAGTTGGAGTTTTAGGATATATTACCATTAAAACCTTCCACTAATACTTTAGGCCTCCAACTTCATGACAGACCCTAA